>NC_092430.1:3927281-4228431 GCF_036169615.1 Heliangelus exortis
CCCCACTGACACCCCGACCACCAGCTCATCAACCACACCGAGATCGCGCCCGCCGAGCCGCCGACCCGCCGACCCGCCAAGACCCTGCCCCACACAGCACCCCAACCCACCGAGCCCCACAACCCACGGAACCCCCGACCCACCCAGCCCCCTGCCCCACAAGCCCAACCCCTACCCCCCTGCCCCAGGGATCCCCGTGCCCCACAGAACCTCCCTGCCCCCCGCAGCCCACCCCTGCCCCTCTGTGCCCCCCTCACCACCCGGCAGACCCGCAGCAGCCGCCCGTCCAGCGCCGTCCGCTCCAAACCCGGCACCCACGAACACTCCGCCGCCATCTTCCCGGCACCCCGGCAAAACACTACCACCGACACTTCCGGCAGCTGCCCAGAGCGGCCTCCACGGGGCGGAGACAGCCGGCGGGAAGCGGCGCCCCCTGGCGGTGGAGGACCGGTCTGGAGGACCTGCGGGCTGCTGGACTCGGAGGCGGAGGGGGATCCCCGCACGCCTGGGTCCCTTTTTCCCGCGTTTTATTTTGGGGGGAGGAGGGTAAAGAAACCGGGGAGAAGCAGCCGCAGGCCGGAACGCCCCCCAGCCTCCCCCCAGGAACCACCATCGAGCCCCAGGGGACCCTCTCGGGCTCCGGGTGCGCGTCCCCAGGGACCTCCCCTCCTCACTGGGGGACGCACTGAGCCCCCCAGGGACCCCCTGTCCTCGTTGGAGGGAACATCCTGTCCCGCAGGGAGGGACCCCCTGTCCTTGCTGGGAGGGACCCCGTGCCCCCCAGGGCCCCCTCCGCACTCTGCTGAGCACCCCACACCCCCAGGGTCCCCCTTCCCTGCCTGCTGGGCACCCCACACGCCCCACAGACCCCACCGCCGGCTCCGTGGGTGCCCGGATCCCCCCGGGGACCCCCCTGGCGACCTCCCTCACCCCTCACTTTGCCGTCGGGCTCCTTCACCTCCACGGCCATGCCCAGCCCGGGGGTGACTGCTGCTCCCACCCCAGGGGCACTCACACCTCCCCTCATCCTTCTGCCCCTTGCCTCTCGTGCTTGTCGGGTTTCTTTTGGTTGGTTGGTTGGTTGGTTGTTTTTTGTTTGTTTGTTTTTTGTTTTTTAGTCATTTGAAGTCAAAAACCATAGGGAAAGCCCAAGTGCTACTTCTCTGACCCCCTCCCCGGTGTTTCTTTCCCAGTTGCACAGTTTGAATTCAGCCCGTCCAATCCTCCCTTTGACACCCGAGGGGATGCATTGGAAGGGAAACAATACTCAGGATTTGCCTAAAGACACATTTTGGCAGCTTACATTTCACCCACGTGTGTTCCATACAATGAACAAATTCCTGTTTTGTAGCAATAACCTCAAGAGGAAGATCTGCAGCACCAGAATTTCCTTCTCTGTTCCTGGAGATGGGTTTGAAGGGGCGACTCTCAGAGTGAACCCCCCAAAGCCACCCATTTCCAGCTTGAAATGAGCTCTGTGTGCCAGCTGTGTACACCCTGTGCCTGAGACACAGTGCAGGGAGGCTGATGTGGCCATGGGAATCTGGGAGGAAAGGAAAAGCAGCAGCACTTGGTGCTTTCTGACATCCTCACCAGCATTTACCTCGCGTGCTCCACCTGGGAAAGGCTCAGAGTGCACTGAGTGCTGTATTTACAAGTTTTTAGTGCTGTATTTACAAGTTTTTCTGATATTCCCTCCATTAACAAGTCTGAAAATACCCATTTCTGTCCTGGTAGGGAAAGGGGATCTATCGGCCTTTACTGGTGGTCCTTGGTTCAGTGAAACCAACCTCTGGGCAGAACCTTGGGTGTTAGAGGAATGGAAAAAGCTGTTTTATTCAGGAGAGGGCAGGATGATAAGATCTATGTCCCTCACAGACATCCCAGAGCTGGCAGAGATGCTCTCTCTGTCTGCAGTGTTCTGGTCTCCCTCCCAGAGCAGTGCTGGTGAGGTCCCTGTAAATGTATGATTTTCCTGTAATGTATGAAATGTATGATTTCCCTGTAAATGCATGATCCCATTGTGTGCAGCCCATGCTGGGATGATCATGTGTAGTACCCCTCATACCTGGATCATTTCTACTGCAGGAACCTCTTCTTCCCTCCAGGAAGCAGAGAGAAGGGGGAAGAGCTGTTACCCTGAGTAAGGATACTTAATGTCTTTGGCTGGTTTTTAGTTCGGGGTTTTATAACTCTTCAGGGTGAATGGAACGGGTCCAAATTTGGAATTAATTTTTTGCTTTTGAAATTGAGCTCCCTTCCCATCTCCCTATGTCTAAGAAGAGTCCTAAAATTGCAAGGCAACTTTAAAGGAAGAGGGCTGAAAAGAATAATTGAATGGTGCCACCTTTCACTGCCAACGCCATCCTTCCTGCCTCCTCTCTTGAGCAAGAGATGCATGAGTTTTGTCTGAAGACACAGGCACATGGAATCTGTTGGGATCATTCCTAAAAAAAATGAGCATCAAGGTTTTAGTGTTGTTTCTTCTGGCCCAAAGACTGATAAAAAACATCTCCACAATTAGCTGGTTCAAATGACCCATCATGAGAAGCTCAATGCCAGAAACTCCATGCCTGCCCAGTGAATAAACACCAGGCACATCCTCTGGGATGCAGCCCAGAATGATGACCACGGGCAGGCAAAGAACACCCCCTCCAGATGGCAGTAACTCCCTATTTTTCTCTGTTTCTCTCTGAATTTGCCAGGGAAGCTGTTGTCTTGGTTTCTGGACAGCAAGAGCTTATGATCTAAAATTTATCTGCAAACGTGGACTTTCCTTAGAGTATTTATTTATAGTGACAACTATTCAGTGTGTGTGGATAGATCTATGTATATATCTGTGTTATATATTTATATATCTGTGCATGTACATATATTTTAAAACATGTTTTTGTGTATGTACATAGATACCTACATCTACTTCTCACTGCATCACTTCTCACTGATGTCTGCATTCTGCTCTGCTCTGCCCAGGCAGAATTCTTGCAACTGAATCAAGAATATTTCCTGATGGAAAGGAAAAGAAAGGAGAGTGATGACAACAGTTTAATTTTTAATTGAATTCTCTACCAAGCTTTCCTCCTGACACTGACCAGTTGTGTTTGGTCTCTGCTGAGAGTCTGACCCGATGGCAACTGCAGTCAGTGGAGAAAGGGAGGGCTGGTTCAGACTGGGTGGCACTGGGGTGGTTTTGCAGTGGGAACTCTCAGGGAGGCGTGGGGTGCCCTTCCTTCCCTCACCACTCTCCATGCTGGATTGCAGCCAGCTCCAGAGCAAGAAAGGAGGGAGAGAGGCTGAAGGAAAGTCCAGTTGTGAGAACAAATGAAAAGGAGGCTCCTTCTTGCCTCTCGCTACTTGTAAAATATAAACTTTTAAAATATAAACTGGTGTGACACTGGGAGACTCACAGAAATGTGAAGTTTAAATCAAGTTGTTCCTCTGGAGTGAACAGTTTGTCTTGGTTGTCCTCACACTGAAGTGGATGGGGAATTTTTCTGCAGGAATTTTTCTGTAGCAATGCAAGATACACAGATTGCAGTTTAGATTAAGAAAAACGAATGACTGACAAAGCATTATTTTTTATTATTATTATTATTATTATTATTATTATTATTATTATTATAATTATGGTGAGTTTACTTCTTCCTATAAAAAGCAGTGGCACAAATACCAGCATGCAGGCCTGTGAGATGCCTTCTGGCTGACTGCCACCCACAGTGCCACCAGGTTTACATTTTCTTTCCTCCAACCCCCCTGGAAATGTTCTGATTCACAGTCCCTGTGGCACTTGGTAGTCACTAAGCAGCCAACACACGAGACACTTTGGGTGGAATATGGTGTTTACTTTGATGAATTAATGAATTGTCCAGCTGTCCTAATAGCCCTGAATATTACCAGTGGAATTTCAGCTTGCACATGAAATGGGTATCAGTGGTTGAAAAAATAATCCAGGAGAGCACTACAGAAACAAGATGAATTGAGTTATATATAACTCAAACAGTATAGCTAGGAGCAACATTTCTGTTTTAATACTATGGATGTTTCTAAATCATAACCAGAGTCTGGTGTTTGATTTCTGTTTTTCTTTGAGCCTATTTTTTAATTGGAGATACAAATAGTAATTAAAAGTAATAGTGAATTATGAGGCTATTATGGGCTAAGATTAAAATTTAAATAAAGGAAATACTGTGATGGATGTTACTGAACTCCTAAGGCACATTTCAAGCAAACTCACTAAGAAATTCACGTTGGTTCCAGGGCAGCCATTTTATTCAGTAAAAACCTCATTTGCTGAAAATAGCTTTCCAGGTTCCAGTTAATACACAGTTAAAATTTTAGCATGTGGTTAGAAATTAACTTTTGGAGCCCAATTGTTAGTGGCCCCAGGTAAAAAAACTGGTAGAGGTTACAATTCTATCCTGCAGAAGCCAAGAGGATTCCTTTAGGGAGAGGTCTCTGAAACCAGAGGTTATTTTTTATGAGCAGTAGCATAGCCCATCAAGGGAACCCCTTTTGGAAGCCTGATAGGGCCACTTGCCTGACTCTCATAAAATCAAAATTCAGTGTCAGACCTGAGGAACTGCAGAGCCTGATGGAGCTGGACATGCTCTTGGGGCTGCAGAGCACCCAACACCTTTGCTTTGGGGCTCTTTACTACAGCAAATGTGTATATGCAGGATGGAGTGGGCATTGCTAAGAGTCTCTGCATGTTTCTTTTTTAAATCTGCTTTTTTGCTTTAATACCATCATGTATATATGAGTTCTGAATAACACCTTGTCAAGTGCAATGAACAACAGGGTCTACCAGAAAAAAGTAAATACTTACTGCTGCATAACTGCTTCAAAACCCTGCCATGTTTCAACTTCATGTCAGCCATTTGGGACCCTAGAGCTCCTGTGAGTTTCTGCAGGATCTAGAAGAACTTTAATTAGAAAGTGTTCAGGGTTTCATTATTTTAATTGATGTGATTACCATAAAAAACCACTATCGTTATCCCACTTTCTGTTATATATTTATAAAAAAATCAGGTGTAGCACAAGGATATTTTCTCAGGCCTTAACAGCAACCAAGAAAAATGATTTTAATGACTCAGCAACATGGAGACGAGGGCAATTACTAAATAGCATTCCCCCTCACCAGGCAATCAGATAATTTCCTGTGTACAGGTACAAATTGCATGGATATTCTCTTCTTTGAGATACTATGGGGCAGAAAGAAAGAATATACTATGTTTTCTTTTCTGTGAATCTATGAACCAACATAAAACCAAACGCTTGTTCTCTTTTGGCTAAACATGACACCCCAGAGGACAGATTTCTAAACTGAGAGAGAGCATTGGAATGATTTAACTCACAGAGGTTTCATTTCTCACCTTTATGAGTTAAAAAGAAGGATGTAAAAAACATACAGGTCTTTACACTGCTTCCCACTGGGACAGGCAGGCTCAGATGGACTGAAGTGGAAAAGGGGCCAAGATTCAAGGTGCACCAGGTGAAACAACAAAAAAGTGGAGCAGAAAACCACACTCCATTTCCTTCAGCATTCTCCGTTGTCTAAACCAAAGGGAACAACTCCCTGGCACCCACTAACCAGGCCTGGGCTGCAAATTAGCACCTGCACAATCACTTTTATCTCTTTTCTTCCTTTTTAATTTTAAACCAAAATTAGGTCAGTCTGCAGCCAGATCATAAGATCATAGAATCACAGAATTGGCTGGGTTGGAAGGGACCTCAGAGATCACCAAGTCCAACCCTTGATCCACTCCTCCCATGGTTCCCAGCCCATGGCACTGAGTGCCACATCCAGGCTCTTTTGAAATATCTCCAGGGATGGAGAATCCACCCCTTCCCTGGGCAGCCCATTCCAATGGCTGATCACCCTCTCCAGAAAGAAATTCTTTCTAATATCTGTAGTGAAATGAGGCAACCAGGTGCCACTAATTACCAGGGAGTGGGCAGGAGCTTGTGTCAAGCCCACCTGTGCCTGATTAGGGTGGGCCCCTACTGCGCATGAGCAGGGTGAGGGGGCCAATAAAGCTCAGTCCTGAGGAAGCCAGAGGGAGGCTGCCCACTTTTGGAGCAGTAGCACTGATCCAGGCTGGTCAGCCCTGAGGGTAATAGACTCAGAGCACTCTTCTTGAGTTTCTGCTGGAACACCTGGTAGGACCTTGGAGCGCCGTGCCCTAAAAGAGGTTGGTGTTGCTACAAATATCCAACCTAAACCTCCCCTGGCACAGCTTGAGACCTTTTGTGCCCTCTTGTCTTGCTGAGAGCTGCCTGGGAAAAGAGCCCGACCCCCCCCTGGCTCCAACCTCCTTTCAGGGAGTTGTAGAGAGTGATGAGGTCTCCCCTGAGCCTCCTCTTCTCCAGCCTCAACACCCCCAGCTCCCTCAGCCTCACCTCACAGGACTTGTGCTGGATCCCTTCCCAGCCTCCTTGCTCTTCTCTGGACCTGCTCCAGCACCTCAATCTCCTTCCTGAGCTGAGGGGCCCAGAACTGGACACAGGACTCAAGCTGTGGCCTCCCCAGGGCTGAGCACAGGGGCAGAATCCCTTCCCTGGACCTGCTGGCCACGCTGTTCCTGAGCCAGCCCAGGATGCCATTGGCCTTCTTGGCCACCTGGGCACACTGCTGGCTCCTCTTCAGCTTCCTGGCAATCCAGACTCCCAGCTCCCTTTCTGCCTGGCTGCTCTCAGCCACTCTGTGCCCAGCCTGGAGCTCCCCATGGGGTTCTTGTGGCCAAAGTGCAGGACCCGGCACTTGGCCTTCTTGAACCTCATCTCGTTGGGATCAGCCCAACTCTCCGGTCTGTCCAGGTCCCTCTGCAGAGCCCTCCTGCCTTCCAGCTGATCCACACTCCCCCCCAGCTTAGTGTCATCTGCAGATTTGCTGATGATGGACTCAATCCCCTCATCTCAATCATCACTGAAGATATTAAACAGAACTGGGCCCAAGATCTATATAAGGAGGAGGCTTCAAGGAGAATTCGATGCCAACTGAAGCTGATGTTGCTGGAACTGGAACTTATACCTTATCAGGCATAATTATAATGACTTTCTTTTTCATAGGGGGGAATTTTATCTCAGAGTGATGTTCAGCTGCTGTTTTGAGATTTTCACATGAACATCTAACGAAAGGAGAAGTTACCAGGTCAAATTGTTCCTTATGTCAGCAGTGAAAGCACTGAGGTCCAACAAAAAAACACAGGATATACACTGACCCAGGCAAGAAATGGATGAAAATGAGTCAGAGCAAAATAAGGAAGACAACCTGCAAGCTCACTTGTTCAGATTCTGTCCCCAGGCTCCTTGAAAAAAGGGAATAGGACTATTTCACACAGAGGAGGGGCTGGAGTTTGTAATACAGAGCTACATTTGCTGTAAAGCACTGCTGCTCTTCCTTTAACAAAGCACTCACTTGGCTGGGGCTGCTGCTTTCTTCATGAAGGATCATCTCCCTAACACTGAGCACTGTTTTCCTCTTTATTGTACTTCTCATCCAGCTGTGGTTTCAGGTACAAGCAGTTTGATGCAAACATGACACCTCTGGCAGTTCTTTGCAAAGATCCCAATGTTGTGAGGCCTGGGTGAACAAATTAATAAAAGAGTAATAAAATATTAATAATAAAACTGCAATAATAAAATGAAGCTAAAAACATCCAAGTGAAGTCACAAATAAAGACAAACATGACAGCCTGAATAGTTTCCTTTGGATTTTGCAAGCTCCTGACTCCAGGGATCTCCACTGGGTTGCCTGGGTGAGATGGAGAGCAGATCCTGAGCCAGTTACCAGCAAGGTTATTTTATTTTTATTATTTTATTTTATTTTACTTAATTAATCCAGAATCCTGGAGATTCATACTCACTGCCCACAAAAAGCTGAACCTGCCAGAAGGTGACCAAACCATAACTAGAAGAGAAAAAGCAATATTCTCATAATTTTCATTTTCTGAAAGAAATATTGTGATAGAAATTAAAAATGCTCCAAGCTGATCTATCTTTAAAGGTCTGAAGCCTGCAGAAACACGTTATTGCTTTTATTGATATTTCTAATATTACTGGAGAAGTAAGTAATCTAAGATGATATTAATGAGAAATTGTAGCAAAGCCTGTGGCTCCAGAAGGCACTGCTGTCATATAGGATCTATGCTGCATATTTCAAAAGCACCAGGACTTTTTTTTAAAAGCACTGATATGATTATTGTCTCATTTTGCTTATAATACCATACATTTTTGTTTTTAAGAATCCTCTTTCCTCTTGTTAATTCTCTTTCTTTTCCTCTCTCCAGGTCTTGTTTATTGACAGTCTTTGCACAGATCTAATTTGAACACTGATCTAATTTGAGTAATTTCTGTCTCCCTTCAGAGACAGAATGGAGCCCATCCTGTCACTGCCATCCTGTTCAGAATTCCTGTACTCTACCTGAGCAAACCTCAATGGATTTGGTGCTGTGCTGCTCCTCACCAGGCAGATGAACCCTTCCAAGGTAAAGCTTGTTAACATTCCTCTGCTCTTTCCTAGAGTGCCCCATCAGAACAAAAGCACAGGGATGGAGGATTTATTGGCTCAAAAATAATTCCTGATACAGTAAGAAATAAGGAAAGTTTATCTTGTTTCATTTATAATGGAAGTGGTGTGATCCTGACTCTGGGAGATTTGATCTCTATGTGTGTGAGCAGCAACAAGCTGCCTTTCTGCTTTTGGAGGTGCTCTCTGACATGATCAGGTAGGTGCTGCCAGATGGGTAGAAATCCCATGGAAATGCTGAGCACCTCGTGCAAGTCCTTCTAAATAATTTAAATCTGATTGAACCTGTAAGGACCTGTTGCAGACTTTTACAGCAGTTTGCATCAACAACTCTTGTACAGGTGGTTTTGCAGGGTGCTTTCTCCAGCCTAAATGTTAATAGCTACAGAATGGAAATGTTGTAGTTTTAAGAACTCTGTTTACTGTCTGAAGAAGCAAACTCACTAGAAATAAGGTAGTTTCCATTGTTAAGCATGCAGATCTTACAATGCTTTTGCAAGTGAATCTTTCAGACTGCTGAGTAACCATACTCCTTAAAGAAAGCCCAGCTGAGGAAGCCCAGCAAAGTTGGATCAAGCAGTTCCAGCCTGAAGGGTGCTGCACAATGATGACCACTGTAGAAATTCTTCTTAAAAAGTTACAGCTGTCTGTCTGGATGGGAATCGATGAGGTAGTGCCACTCTTTTTCTATGCTATAGTTACATAGATGTCTTAAAGGTAGCCCAGAGGTCACTGAAAGTATTTGTTAGAACAAATAAACCACTTTTCCTCATAAGGGTGATGGAATCTACTGGTGAACAGTAAAGATGAACCCAGACTGTTAAAATACCATAGATGTCATCAATAGCTGGGTTAAGGGGAAAAAAAAAACCACCTCAAAATCAAGCCAGACATGACTGTAGCTAATTCTCTCTCTGCAATCCAAACATTTGGTAACTCTCACCACTCACCTCCTTACAAGTTGTGGCCCCAGCCTCCTGATGTTTAAGCTGCAGAATGTTTTATTTTTAAGATGCCCACAACTGTCTCTCAAGAAGGGTTTATTCCAGACCTGGCACGGTACTGACTTGTCTAAACTGACTGAATTATGTTAAAATCACAGCTTAGATTTACTGTTCTCTCAGTTGTTTAACAGCCCACAGCCCAACTGCAGTGATAGTCAAGTAAGAACAGTTGTTTCCCTTAAAGGCTTTGGCACAATAGGTGGTGGGGTAACTCATGTAAAAATCAAAAAATGTTGAACCCACAATATATGGGAATCGTGCCTTTGGCTTCCTTTGGCTTATTTAGGAGAAGTGAGGGCAGTAAAACTGGGCTCATCTGTTAATGCTTGCATGAGAGACTCTGCTTTTGAGGCAGTTGTCATAAATAACCAGAGAGAAGGGCAATAAGACCTGGGAAAAAGCTTGCAATGGCAATTGCAAATTTTTAGCTAGTAATGCACATGGAGTGAAATGGGGTCTGGAATGCATTATGCTGTGAGCATAGAAAAAGGCCACGCACCCATTCTTGGGACCAGAAATAGTCAGATCTGTCAGTCTTTCACCAAACAAGTAGCTGTTATTCCCATGCTGCATTCACCAATAATGCACAGGGACAGGCCTGGAGCACTTGGTCATGTTCCAAATTACAGCACCATAATTGTAGTCTTTAAAGGAGTGTCTCTTCATTCTATGGAGCAGTGAAATTAATCTCTTTGGATCACATTAAATTTCATTCTTTTATAGGAAATAGGAATAGGTTTCTCCCAGAAGTAGTACCGTGTCCTTCCATAAAAATTTCCATGGTTACAGTTATTGTTGAAGAATTTTAGCCTCCAAGTGATTGAGGCAGAGAGTTGCCTAATCTGATTTTCTCTAGAGAAAACATTTGTGGGTTCTGGTTTCCTAATCAGCCTGGCATTTCTGACCAGTCTACAACCTGCTGTGTTATTAAGTGAGGCTCAGCTAAATTAATCTGGCTGTGTAGTGCTGAATCAAGATTGATGATGATTGATGATGATGATGATGGTTTTCTCAAGTGGAGTTCAAGAAACCTCCACTCTTCTGCACTGAGTGTTGCCCAAGTAATGAGCAAACAATCTCTGCCCCCAGCTGGATGGAAACTGCTGGATGGAAACTCCTGCCACCCAGCTCAGAGGTTTGCTTGTTTTCTCAGGAGGAAAGAGCAGCTGAGAGTCTGCCTCTGGCCAGGAGAAGATGTGACTTCATCCTGAGCTGCCCAGGATATTGCTTGGTCCTCACCCCCCACCCTGACACACAAGAAGGGAGAGAAAAGGAAATTAATTTCTGGAAATCTGGAGGTGGCTCTGTTTGCCTCCTGAATTTTTCAGCTTCTCAAAGAGGCTGGAACACCTACAGGGTCCTTTCTGCCCCTTGATGGAAATGATTTGGTGACATTTCCTGTTCCCTTTGGAAAAATCAGACACACAGGCATCTTTGAGAATATTCTATTTGAAAATACAGAAAAGTCTATTTAACTATTAAGTTCTTTATGAAGATCAATAATCCAGTTAATCCAAGTGCCTGTGGCCATTCCTGGCAGGACATTTTAATCCTCCCCCTGCAGTTAGCTGGTTACTTGTTCTATGCATGAATTCCAACAGAAATACCACTCACAGCACTTGGTCTTTTCAGGCTGGATATCTTCTCATTGGAGTTTACAGGACCTGTGTGATAGGATTAGTGCCCAAACTGTCACGCTGAGACAAAGAAAAACAAACCTCAAATTAGCTTAAGGAAAAATAACAGAGCTTCCCTGGAGAAGACACATTTTAAATAGCTTCATTTCAAAGAGAGTCGTGTTTCAGGTATTTTACCACTGCTGAACAAGTCTCTCTCCCTGCTTCAATTGTCTTGTTGACATTGTAGTCAAAATACAGCAGAAGACAGCCTGTTGTTCACACAGGAGAAGAAAAAGGACCTAATGTTATGGAGAACACAATGTACCATCTGTCCCATGGAGAAATCCACTGAACTATCAGCTACTCCAATCAAGGCTGCTACCTGGGCTGCCTCTGAGAAAAATTAATAGCATGAGGGGGAAAAGAATTGTGCAAGACTTCATGCTTTGGCCTGGGAGAACAAAACAAGCAGTGGGCAATCCAGCTCAGAGCCACTGGCTGAGCACTGCTTCATACCCAAGGGTGTGGCCATGGGTTCTGTCCACTTCTAAGGCAGCTTCACACCCATGTGAAAAACTGCTGGTGTGATGGGGTCACCCTGGTGAACGGGTGGTGTTGGAAAGGCACCCCAGTCACCCAGAACAAGGAGCCAGGGGACAGGGCTGCTTTTTGCAGACACTGAAAGAGAACAGAGCATAGAGTTTATATTACCAACAAATTCTTTTTAAATTATTATTGGTTTTTTTACCTTCTGGCACCTGGCATCAGCTTATCCACTTTAAAGCTGATCAGATTTAATCTGATATTCCTGCTGGAAAACAGCTCCAGAGCCTCAGATGTATGTTAAACATGAATTCTAATTCCAATTTTCATTCAAAATGCACTTCTATACAGCTTTTAAAAACGTGTGGCTGTGTTCAGCATTGTCCTGATGCTTGAGCAACAGTTCATCCAGCCTGCCATATATCTCTAATCTTTATAGCAAGCACGTTTGTCCTCCCTCAGCCTCTCTGGCAGTCCCCACAAGATAAGCTTCTGATGGTCTTCTTGCCAAATCAGCTACCCATTTCTTGGTCATCTCAGAAACACTTTCCATCACCTGTTTGAGTTTATAGCCATTGATCTCTAACATGGTTGGTCAGGAAGGCATAATGAGTATCAGTACTTTAAAAGGGCCTGGAAGAGCAGCACTAGAATAGTAGAGTCATGGAATCATAGAACTGGCTGGGTTGGAAGGGACCTCAGAGATCATCAAGTCCAACCCTTGATCCACTCCCCCCGTGGTTCCCAGCCCATGGCACTGAGTGCCACATCCAGGCTCTTTTGAAATATCTCCAGGGATGGAGAATCCACCCCTTCCCTGGGCAGCCCATTCCAATGTCTGATCACCCTCTCCAGAAAGAAATTCTTTCTAATGTCCAACCTAAACCTCCCCTGGCACAACTTGAGACCTCTTGTGCCCTCTTGTCTTGCTGAGAGTTGCCTGGGAAAAGAGACCAACCCCCCCCCTGGCTCCAACCTCCTTTCAGGGAGTTGGAGAGAGTGATGAGGTCTCCCCTGAGCCTCCTCTTCTCCAGCCTCAACACCCCCAGCTCCCTCAGCATCTCCTCATAGGATCTGTGCTGGATCCCTTCAGCAGCCCAGTTGCCCTCCTTTGGACCTGCTCCAGGACCTCGATAGAATACCAGGCTGGAAGAGAGCCCAAGGATTATCTGGTCCAACCCTTCCTTCTGTTCTAGACAAGATGGCCCAGAACCCTGTCCAGCCCAATTTGAAAAGTGTGCAATATCTGGGAATCCACCACTCCCCTGGGGAGATTATTCCAGGGGCTCATCGTTGTCACTGGGAAAAGTTTTCCTCTTGTGTCCAGTAGGAATCTTGACAGGAGGAAATTGTATTTAAATATGTGATGAATTCCTTATTGATGGGTGTCTTTCCCATGTCATGTTAAGAAATCCTTAAAGATCAAGCACAGCCACTCAGAAGAATCTGGAGGATGAATTGCAAAGCACAGCACAGATCAACCCCATGCTATAGAGCACCTGAAGAAAAGGCTGTCAGAGTCAAGTGCCTTCAGGAATGCTGAGCTGTCCTGCCACTAGATTCACAAAGCCAGGGTCACACAAAAGATTTTATGAGCCCTAAGGGACCTTTCCAACCCAAACCATTTTGTGACTTGACGATAAAATAGAGTGGGGTTTAAATTAGGAATAAAAATGTAGTACCAAAGGTTGTAGGAAAACTCTTCTCCCTGTAATGGTAGGGCTTGGATAGACCTTTCAGTGCTATCTGCTGTGCCAGCAGGGTATGAGCAATGTGCAGAAAAGGCAAAGGATTTGGTCCTCATATGATTGATGACAAACATAATTATGAAAAGAAGTTTTTCAATATTTTGTGGGTAGCTGTTGCATCCTTTTCCTTGCACAGTACCTACTGAGCTGTGCCAAACAACCATGCTACAGAAACAATCTATTTACCAGTGTGCTAATAACAGGTTGACTGCAGAGCTCTTGCAGTGCAGTGTCTCTGCAGACTTCAGTGCTTTCAAAAGCACTTGGACCAGCTGCACAGACAGCTTTCTAACATCATGGTTGCAAAATATAAAATTAAGGTTTGTTTAAATTTTATATGTAAAATGGCCTTTTAAAATTCACATCTCATCACATAGCACAGCACAACAAGGACCGAGAAGAAGTTACATAATTTGTTTAGGAAAAGAAAAAACTTTTAAAATTAGCATTACTGTCAGGCAAATTGTTGCTCTGTGGTCGTAGGCACTGTGTCTTTCCCTAAAAAGTATCCTTAAAACTCCTGTGTTATGGGATATTTCATTTCCCCTTCCCCTGCTCAATATCTGGAACATCACGAGACAGATTCATCTTAGAAAATGGCTGTTGCTATGGAGAGTTCATATATTTAACTGGAAAAGGAACAGCTGAGTAAGCTTTCATTTATGAGCTCACAAAAGGTGCTTTGACAGCCTTAACTCCAGGAATGCTTTCTTCACCCTTGCTGCCCTTATTCTTGCTACTTTAGTTCTGTTCTATATTCACAAACCACACGCTCCCACTTATTTTCCTTTCCTGTTCTGTCTGTATTTGAAGAGAAAAGGGGTTTTGGAAATCCAGACTGAGGCCTTGCACTTGAAATAAGAGTGATGGCCTTGATATGTTTCTTGTTACAACAGTGCTGTGAGCTGAAGGGGCTGCACTTGTGCTTTAACCAGGAGGAGAAATTGGTACCCTGAGCACACACAGCAATATTAAAACTGCAAAAAAAAAAAAAAAAATCTGTACTACACAGCTGTGACCAATTATTCTCCCTTACATGGGCCTTTAGTGTCTAGGAGGGATTTGATGAGTTTGGGATGAGTGAACATGGTGCTTTTTAAAGGTAGCTCTACAGCTATTTCAGGTTTACACGTAGATAGGGATAGAGTAGCTGGGCTGGAGTCAAATGGGGTTCTAGAAGACTCTCAGCTCCAACATGTTTGGTTTTGGGGAAGAAAGGTCTGTGCATATTTAACTTTCCCAAGAACAGTTGTGCAAATCAAGCAGAACCATCAGCTATGTTTATGTTCTCATGAGTTGCAAATTTCTTTAAACCTGAGATAACCATCCAGCCTCCCCATTTGCATTTCCTCCTTTCAGAAAGATGTCAAAATATTCTCTAAGTAATCTATAGAAAACAAAATGAACTTTCTTTCATAAGCTTCAGAAGAAATGATGATTCCTGACGACTGCTACAGAATAGGCTCAGTAGAGCTCTGCTTCTCCCCTAACCAGCAGTTTTCCCCAGCAGAACAGCTGATGGTGCAGGAGATAAACTTCAGCTCAACAATTGCAGAAAGACAGAAAGAGGTTGGGGTTGGATTGGTGTGGTCAGCATTACCATATTGATATGGTAAAGCCTTATGTTCTACCATATGCTTTAACATTGCTCCTGAATTTTCTTGATAAATTATTACAAAATTTAATGGATGTCTTGCTGTGTCTAAACACAGATTTAATCAGTGTATTGGCTGATTTCTCTCAATGTTATTTTCAGTTTCTGGAGGGGCTTTTTTCAAATCCACTTGTAATTTTAAAAGTGAAATGGCAGTGTTCCTACAAAACACACAGAATGTGAGATTACTGAATCTCAGGGTGCTTACATATACTCAAAAATACCTAAAAGGAATTCGTTCACAGGTTTCACAAGAACAGAATATTAACTTGGGAGTTTCTAAATGTACTTGTAGTGTTTGTTCTATTCCTGTGGGATCTTTTCCTTTAAATTTATGCTATTTCTTTAATTGCTTAATGTTCAATACAGAACAAAACACATTTCTATGAAACTTTAACATGTATTATATCAGCAGATGGATGATAGCTTTTAGATGTGATTTTATGTCCTGGAAACAATAAACTTTCTTGATGGAATAAATTAGAGTTTTAGAGTTGATGCCTCAAGCTAGATGGAGGTACAGCAAGTACTGAAATGAACAGAGAGAGCCCTGGAAGCAATTGGAAGGTTGTAGAAGAGATGCTGAAAGCCTTTACATGGCTTTACTCATAAAGAACTCTGCAACTAAGTCAATTTGGTGGTTGCCCTTCTGCTGTATCAATGGCAAAAGAGTTTTAAATCCTCTGAAAATCAGTATTAACACAGCATGGTGGCTGCACTCTTAGAGGGACTCTGGCAGCAATTAAAAAATCATGGCCTTACCTAGGAAGTTCAGGTCTCTACATGAGACTTAGGGGTCTCAGTCAGTTTGGGAATGGAAGGAAAGTTTATGACACAGGAACTAGGCTGGGGAAAAGCAGGCTTCAGGAACTTACTGCATGCCAAGGCTTCCCAGTCAAAGAAAATATCTTTCTGAAATGGAACAGTGCACTTCTGAAATATTTAAGGATTTTGACAGCTGCATCCAGTCAGTTTGGATTGCAAGGGCACCATTGTGTTGAATATTGTGATGGATGCTGCCAGATTCTCTCATGATGTGCTGGAAAAATAAGCTATATATTTTTTTAAATCAACAATTCCAACAAGTGGGAATTGTGCTTCCCACTGGATGATCATGGGAATGGTTGATGTGCATAGACAATGTCAGAGATAAAGGATAATTATTGTATCTAAACTGTGGCTTGAATAAAAATAATACATCAGGTATTTCTTCTGCATGTTTTTTGTGAGCCATTTCATTTGTTTTTCATGAAGGGTCCCTAGTGCCCAGCTGTGTTTGTCCAAGTCTAAGGGCTTGAACTCCTCTGGGTAAACATGAGCTTCATGCTGTGCTTCACTGATTTCCCAAAGCAGATACACTCCAAATGAGGCCATGGAAAAAGGAAAACTTAAAAAGAAATCCCTATTTTTCAGATTGAAACCAACTAAGTGCTCTAAATCTCTTCTCTATAATGGTATTTCTTTCTACAAACATACAACTTATTAGCAAGAGTTATCCTTTTTGTTTTGGTAATGTGTCCATTCTAGGGACTCTGAGGGACAAAATTAGCAATGTTTTGATCACTTACCTTCTGAAAAAAAAATTCTAATTTTGTAGAAGAGGAGTAGAAATAGAGACCAAATGTTCTGCAGCTTGAATTCCTCTCCATGGCCAGTGGGTCTCCTCCTGGCACTTTCCCCAGGGCTCTCTGCAGTTGTTGTTGGCAGTAGGGAAGAGGTGCTGGAAAAATCAATCACAGAACATATCAGGAATTTCTTGAGTTTCTCTAAGGTCAAATCACCACATCTGTAGCTGCTGAAGTTGGAAGCTTGCCAGGCTCCCAGGGAAGTGGCATCTTTTGAATTATATGGCCCTTCTTTTGTCTCAATGAAGGACTGGTCAAAATCCTTGTCCCTATCTGTTCTCTTTGTTTTATTTCTAACTCTGCAAACTCTGGGCTTCTGAAAGGGAAAAAATTCCTGAATAGTGGCAGCCAAAATGAAAGTGTTTGGTCCTAACCAAGAGGAAACAATAGGGAATATTGTCCAGTCATCACAAACATATTTCCTGCCTTGCTTAAGCTGAGCTTAGCATGATGAATTTTTTTATTCTTGGAGGACTAAAAGGAAAGTGATAAGTTATTACATCTGATAATTTTAATTTTGTTTTGCATATCTTGATTTTTCTTTGCAATATCTGTGAGTTGGGTAGAGACAGATATTCCCTTTCACTGGAATATTTCCTTTACAGCCCAATGGCACGTGGTGCCTGCACATTTTCTAGCAGCCCTTGTTCACAGCATCCAGATGCTTGGTAGAACAATCAAAAGTATTTTTACACTGCATGGAAAAGGAAATTAATGCATTGCCACAATATAGGGCCTGAAATAAAACACACTCTGTGTCTGGATAAAGTTACAGGTTCCCAGATACTGCAATGGAAACTGCTCACCCCCCAAAAATCTGACCTTGCTCAGAGAGTGACTTCAATAATCTGGTTATAACATCAAGAACACAACATCAAGCTTCAGACTCTTTGGTGCTGCAGGAATTCAGGTCAGGTATGTTCAGAGCAGTGTGTTACACAGACCCAGTTTTACCCCAGTGTTCCCAGTGCAGAGTTATTGTATCCCCTGCTAGGAGAAAAACCCTAGTAGCAGCAATGACTGTTCATTCAAATAGGATAGATCTGTACTTTAATTGCTGGGAAATCCTCCTCCTCCTCCTCCTCCTCCCCACCTGACTGTCACTGAACTGCATTTGAAAACATCATAGTCTTTAGAATAGGGAGACATTTCTACAACTTAAAAAAAAATATTATATTGAATGTCTGAAGATGACATCAACATTAGGTATTCCCTCTTTATGTAGCTTCATCTATATGTCTTGTTCTAGATTTTCCTACCAGGATTTTGCAGTAGCCAATGTGCTCAATATATGGAGGAGTATTCAGAAACCTCTAGGCAAATATTTAATATTTTCTTGGAGCTTCAGGAGCTGTGTGGCTTAGCAGTATCTTTGCACATAGAACGTTAATGGTTTTGAGTGAATTAATTCAGAAAAAATTAGTGACTTTGAAAGCAAAAAATCCAGAGCTTAAGTGGATTGCCATAATAACAACTTTGCAACAGAGCTCACTGGTGAACTGGAAATCCATGAGGACTGAGAGCTAGAAATGTGCTTCAGCTTCCATTTATTGCTGGCTTTAGTTTACTGTGTGGTTGTTTCAGGCTCATTTCTATTCTACTTTTTTCTTTGAGAAAGAGTCAGCATAGTGCAAAACACAAACTTTGAAACTGTAGAATTAGAAAATTGCTCTAGAGTAAAAAATCCACATAGTGAGATGAAGCTGGGAAAAGCAATGGTACTTTGAGCTAGGCTGTCTTTAGCCAGGTTGCACTTTGACAAATGAAAGAAAACTCAGAGAAACTTACTACAGAACTACAACACAGGCCTGAAAACTGAGTTGCATAAAAAATCTGTATATGGTGTACAGGGCTATAGAGTGTTCAGGATGTTATTGCAGCTCTTCAATATGATCAGCATTTTTGGACTGAATTCAAGGAAATTCTATCTTAGCAAAATATGGTGTCGCATCAGCAAAGGTCCCATCTAACACATCTTTCCTTTTTTTCCCCCCAAGTTCACCATTAGATGTGCTTTTTACAATTTTTTGAAGGCTGGGTATCTGTTTAAGGTTTAAGGATATCACTTTTGCTAAATGACTAACTTGAAAAGCACAGGGGGTAAATCTTCTTGCAGTTCCTGACCTTGGGATGGGGCAATTTCCTAATATTTCTTTTCACTCCTCAGTTAACTGAAGCCACATCCTCAGTTTGATTCTGTTCAGTAAAAGGGCCATAAAATAAGGTGACATAGAGTAAAGTCAGTTCAGAATGGTAATTACACTGCCCTCCTGTGACAGTTCCAGTGCTCCATCTCTCTTTATACTCAAGGAAAATTGCTATTATGTGCCCTTTCCCCTTTAATTGAGAGTGAAATGGTGCTCTATGGGAACTGTAGCACAGGAATTGTAGGAGACAGTGGAGGATTAAAGACATTAAACAAATGTCCGTCTTTGGCCAATCATGGCAAGAGCTGACACTTGGTGATTATTCAAGACCAGCAGCCAATTCCAATGAAAAATGCCACTCCAGTAGATCAGTAAAAGGCTTTGGGGCATGGAAAAAACCTCACGTTTGGAGGCTCTGAAATGGCACTCAAGGTAACCTGTCAGCAAAGAGAAATCCATACAACCAACCAAAATGACTTCATTGCCTGTCTCCAAGGGTACTTCCAATAGCTGAAGTGCCCTATTAATCTGGTTTGGTGCTTCTACTGTGGCTTTGTGGACAGGTTGTGTTTCAAGCAGGCAGGGGTTCCATTGCTGTCCCCTGGCTCCCTAAATCTAAGGAGGGAGAGGCTGATAGGCTACAAATAAACTTTCAGCACAGGGTAAGGACTATTTTTACTTGCAGGCTAATAATGTATTTTTAAGACATTCTGAACATGGAAACACTGATCCAGTTTTGATTTGACAAGCAAGATGGCTTGGAATTTAATTAGAATTATCACTGCCAGTGATAATTTCTTTTTTGCACCTGTCTTCTGTTTGAATAGGAGTGGCAGAGCTGAAGGGCTTGATGTGCATCCACTAAAAATGTTAAAATGTTTTGTGTCTCTCCTCTCAGTGGCAAAAAATAAGAGTTTAAAGAGACCACAGCCTAATACATACAGAAGCTGGTTAATCTCTTCCTGAAATCTTTAAAATAAAACTAATTTTCTACACCTTTCTACCTAAGCGGAAATTTAAAATGTTTTTGTATTATGTTATTTAATGTAAAAACCTTAAAATGTAATCGTTTATTTTAAATTTAGTTGGGTTTTTTTGATTTGTGGTCGTTTCTTGTTTTGTTTTGTTTTTTCCCCAGAAATTCAGAAATCGCTGATTGAAGGAGAAAACTTTTCATATAATACCATTTATTTAGCACTCCTAATTTCTTCCTGCTGTCAGCTGGAAATAAATTGACTGCTACAGGAAAGCACTGAGAGGAAAATGTGCTCTATATGGACTTCTAAATTTGGAAAATCTGCATCCTTCCTGGGGTACAGGTGCTGAGTGGTACCAGCTCAGAGGAAGGTATCATGACAGCTGTGTGCCCTCATCTTTTCACACACAAAAGGGAGATTTTAATCCCCTGCTTACCTGAAATGCCCTCTTGTTTGCCTCTCATTCCATCTTCTCTGGACTCTGAATAGAATATTATTCATTTAATACGCTGGGGATTTATCTGAAATGGCAACAATAGTGGTTTAGTCACACTCTGCATTCTTTGGATGGAACCAAGAGTGCAAGATCCTTCCCTGGGAAATGCTGGGTATGAGTAGGGTCCTGTCAGCCTCTGAACATCTGCTGCACAACCCAGAGCTTTCCACCACCTTCAGCCTGCCCTGAGTGGGGATCCCATCCCCTCTCCTGCTGTACATCACCATCACCTGAAAGCTGGATGCCAGGTAACTCAGGAGCACTGCACCCAGCAGAGGTTTCTGCTGCCACAGGCTGTGTCCCAGGTGGTGAAAGCAGGGAGATAAGAGAAGGGTGAAAAACTTCACTACAGTCAGGTTGTTCTTACTCAGGGCAGCAGCTACCCCAGCTGGTGCAGAGGAACCTGCACCCTGTGCCAGCAGCACACAAAACACTGCTGGTTGATCAGCATTTGAGCCACAAATTCAATGCACTGCACCCCACGGCCTGGGATGGAGAAAGCTGACTTGGTCTCTATCTTTCATTTTAAAATTCATCGTACAACATTTAGGTTAAAAAAAAAAATAATTATCAGCCCACCTTTTTGAACCGTTTTCACATAATCACCTCCCATCTTCTACTGCTGCACTCTGCAAGTGAGCTGAGTTTTGCCAGGGAAGAAGCATTTGCAACTAATTTATAAAAGAGGAATGGGATAGAGAAAAGGTTTAACAGCTCTCTGGGACTAAATTTAGTGAGCCTTCTGGCCAGCTTTTACTCAGCAACACTCTCATCTCTATCTGGTTCCACTAAAATCCACTAAGATTACCTGTAAGGTCAATGTATTTGAAATCTATCTCAAATGTAATACTCCTTTTTCTTGGTGGCATAGATACTACAAGTTTCTCCTGTGCCATAAATAAAAGAGGTAAAAATTGAATACTTAAAACTAAATTATTCAAACGCTAAAAAATATTAATGCTGTTTTGCTACATTTTCTGCATTATCCTCCTTTCTGTAACAGTAGAATGATAAAGGGTTCCTAGAAAATAAAGGAGAGCTTCAGAAGATGTCAAAATTCTTAGTAGACAAGCAAAACTGCACAGAATGATCCCACTGTTAGCTTTGTGTAATTATTTAAGAAAAAAAAATACAAACAAAGCACCGAATGCTTTCACAGTGCCCAAGGAGACTCAATTACACCCTTTTAGAACTGTTGGGTCAGAGTGTTGTTATGCTCAGCAATTACTAGAGGCAATAATTTCATCCCCTTAATAAGTTTCTTAATGGTCTAAAATATTCTGTCAATTAAGTTATCTTGTGTTAAAGTGATAAGAGTCAAAACTTTCACTTTTACCACAGTAAGCTGAAAGTTAAGGAGGAGGAAATGTCCTTCTATAAGAAACTTTAATTTCAAGGAAATGAAAGAATGAGCTAAAATTACTATGCATATTACTGTCCAAAAGAGGCTTGGAAGTCCAGAGAAATCCAATATTCAAAATCCCTAATGCAATCACAAAGGCACGAAGGACTTTCCTTTTTTTCATAATTAATTTCAATGTTTTGGAGATCTTAAAAATCTACATATGTTCACTTGAAGCTCTCTGAAGAAGGTTCTCTTACTTGTTAATGTTCACAGGAGTAAAGAATTAGTGGGCTGTGCCTTGCCAGGAAGCAGGATTGAAACTAAATAATGTCATTCCCTGTACCTGCAGGGATTTTCTTTCTCCTCTAGATTCTTAAATATGATTCTTGATCATTTTAGTCTTTCAAATAAAGTGTTTGGGATTTTGAACTTCAAAGTATCTAAAATATGGAATGTATTAATTCAATACATTTGTCCTATTTGTGCTATTTCCTACTTCTATATTCTTTTACTGTCATTTCAAGTAATGGCTATCCTAAATTAATAAATTCCTAGACCTTTAAGTCCCAGATGGAATGGGGAAAATAACAAAGTCTAACTAAATGTAAACCATGCAGAATTAAGTGTACTTGTGTCTGGGAGGCTGGGGGAGCTTCTGAAAACTTACAAAGTTTTATTGCTGATTTAGTTATAGCTTTTTCTTCAAAAAATATATGTGAGAAAGAAATAAACTAACCTGACATTTAAATGGAAAAAAAATTTCCCTGAAGTTTTATTGCCTCAGTAAGCAGAATTAGAGCAAGACAATTAAATGTGCAATTTGCCACAACTACTGTGAAGAATGAGAGGATTTTGAAATTACCATTTGGAGTGGTTCCTGATGTTGCAGCATTGCTTCTCAGCAGGTAAGAAATTAATTCTTTGTCCTCCTCCCTCTTACCTGTGTATTTTTGTTCACCTAATGTAAAATTAAAAAAAACCCCAAAACCCCAGACAAACAAGGAGCAAAAATCCTAAGAACAATACTCTCTAGGCTTTATGCTGAAAATCTCCTAAAACATCAACATGAGCCCATTAAAACACACAAATCAAAATAAATTTTAGTAACTTTCATCATGACTTGAAAATCAAAATAATCGAGCAAAACTTATTTCCTATGGAAACAGAAAAGGTTTCATATCATTTAGAACAGAACAAAAAAAACTCCCAACAGAGGGTTAATTTTAGCATTTAACATAATCACGGTAAAAAGATGCAAAACTGTAAAAAATGGTTTTTAGGAATATTCTTCCTTTAGATACCACTAAAACAAACTGTGTGTTCCTTTATTCACATCAGCTGTCTTTCCAAAGTATCAGGTGAAACAATGACAAACATTTACTGTGAGGAGAAAAGGTTAAGCATTTATCTTAAACCTTTATTGGAACCAAGAGTCTACTGGGAAAAATTCCATCCCATGGAGATGTTTACTGCTGCCCATGTTTAGAAACATCTCACTCCCAGAAGCTTTGTCACAAGTGACATTGGGATAATTGGGAAACACTTGTTGGCACAGCATTAATAAACTGCTTTGTTACATTTTAAGGGCTCTAAATATCAAGAAAGAAAATAAATCAGAGGGTGATGCTGGAGTTACTGAGAACGTTAGTGGAAAATCCAGACTTTTCCAGGAGAATTAGAATATGAAAGCTATTTACAACCTGGCACTCAGTTTCTGTTGTCAGCTCCAGCCAGGGCTGCGGGGAGCTCAGAGCTTCTCCCAGCTCTGCAGCCAGCAGATCAAAGCAGCTGCTGGCGTCAGGCTGAGCTCCTGGAGCTGCCAGCAGCGGTTGTGCTGCAGCCGAAGCCTCTCCCAGGCTCTTTCCACCAGTGCTGAATCAAGTGCCCCCCAGTTATTCATCTCTTAAGTCCAGTACACGAGGAGCCACTTAGCTCAAAGTCTAATTTATAATGCAGACAGCAGTGAAATAGTGACTCTGGCATTAAAGGTCACTGCCATTTGTACCTTTTGAAGCAAATGAGATGGAGCCCAGAGATGTAGTCAAGAGGCACTCACTGGGATGCTGAGCAGTTTAGTTGGTTGGGTTGAATGAAGAATTCTTCTGTCCCTCAGCTCCAAGTGATTGCTGCCCATCCTGCTCCAGCAGGTTGAAATCCAGTAGAAACCATTACACTGGATACATCTGAAATCTTTTGGTTTTGATCCTAGAAAAATGACAGACAGAAGTTTTTGATTTTAATCTAAGAGGAGCAGAGAAGCTGGAGCAGTGGGCTGGCATCCCCCATCAGCAGGGGAGCTCCTGGGCTGGGAAAAGCAGCTGGGATTCTGCTTACAGCTCTCTGGACCAAATTTATTGGTTGTGTTGCACTCTTACTAGTGAACAGACTCATAAGAAAGAAAAATAACAGGTTAAGAAAAGAAGCAAGCTCAGTCCAGATAGTTCAGTGATTCTGGAGATAAGCTGCATTTTTTTTTCCCTTTGTACTTTACATTTCAGATATAAACAAGAGCTGTTACTGGGCAGGGCTCTTGTCAAAGCATTCTCCCTAGTTTTATTTCTATCCTCTGGAGCTATTTCCAGTGTGTATTAAAATAACATGAGTTTGCTTGCAGCATCAGCTCTGATCTCCAGCTACTTTTATTCTCGTGTCTAAAAATAATTCAAGTTTATTTATGGCATTGTTTTGACTGCAAAACTGCTGATGTCAACCAACAACACAGGAAGAGAATGAATGACCAGGCTCAGCTTCTTTTCAACCACTGACAAGAAAATTTGACAAGACTGATGTTAAACCAGGATGATTCTGCAAGAGAGCCTCTGGAATGTACTGGCATTTCAATTTTATTAAGCAATAATAAACAGCTTCTATCAACAAGATGTTTCTGTATGACAGCAGCATTCTCACAAGTGTGCACAGGCCAGTGCTTGGTTATTTTCTCACCAGGCTGCTTTGGATGTAAAGCATTCAGACCTTGCACTTGCACAGCAGAACTGCCAAGGATGTGGAATGCCATTTCCCTCCCAGACTTGACAAGCCTGGGTTTATCCTATGTCTTCAATTTTTTTGTAGCCATCAAAAATGGAAGAATTTAAATATTTTAGGATACAAAATGTCCTCAAGAATTCAGTGACCAGATTCTCCTTCTGAAAATAAATAGTAGTATCACTTTCTGTGGAAAAGACTTTTCATTCTGCTTTTAAAATCTTTATTATTTCCATTTTTAGTAGCTTAGTTTTGAGGTGTAACTTTTGCCTTTCTGCCGTAGCTGGAACTGTGGAGCATTTTTCCAATTAAATAAGTGAATCGTGGCTGATTCATCCCTGACTCATTTTGCTAAAGTTCTTAAATATATCCAGAGAATCAGGCCTAACTTCAAGCAATTTATTTTCTTTTTTCATGTAGATAGAAAACCCTCTATGACTGCTATGGCACAACTCAGGCTGGAAATAGAACACAATGAAATCCAGCTACTCAGTTCATTTTGAGAACCTGAGCAAAGCCAAATGGTGTCTTACCCAAATGAGAATAAAGCCAAGATGCTTGTCCTGGGAGGCCTAAAATGGTGACTTCCATTTGTGCAGCAACTTCATGATTCATTACACTCTTGTGAAGCTTTTAATTTGTCTCTAACCTGAGAGAAAATATCAGAAAGTCTCAGCACTTACCTTTGTAGCAGGTTTTTTTTCTAAATAGTGCCATCATGATCTGAACCCAAGTCCCAGTACCTCCAGACAAGGTGTCAAACTGAATCCTCCATCATATGAACTCACACACAGCTGTAGCATTGCTCTTCAGTTCCTCTGTGTCATCCTCTTGGAACAATCTGATTGGAAAAGCAAGGAAGCTCCTTCATACCTGAAATTCACAATTTCATATTTAAGATAATGCCATGAAAAGCTTATGCATAACTTTTTGCTGGTTCTGCAGAGCAGAGTCTCTCTCTAGCATCAGATTTTAAAATACTATTGGAAAACTCTTCCCTCAAAGGAGCCCCAAATCTCTCCTACCAAGATGTTTAGTGAGGAGAATATTTGCACAAGAACACACAAAAGGATTCAGAATACTGTTACTTACTGAGGTATATGAGCAAGATAAAGAAGAGTAAACTCACAACATTTCACCTACTTTACATACAAGAAGCATCCATATTGGTAAGAAATCCTATAATAACAGTGAAGAAGCCTATTCACTAAGCAATGAAAGGGTACAGGAACACCTGTCTACAATTTGAAATGTAGTTGCTAACTTTAACATGAGACCTCAGCCCTTTCCAGTTCTTCTGAGGCTGATTACTATCTGTTTCCTAGCTTCATGCTCCTTAATTTTTCTATTACAAGAGAGAGATGACAATTTACCTTTCTGTTATGTCTTCAAACATTTGCCTTATTTAGGTGTTTTCTGTAAAGAAGCTGTATTATACATTTGATCAATCAGCTTCTATTTTCTTTGGGCTTTCTCCAGTTGTAATATGTTTTTAGATGAGCAGACAGTTCTCAAGACACAGAAAAACTTTGCCTTCATGCAGCAGGAAATAGAATTTATTCCTGTCCCAGGATCCTTCCTCAACACTGGGTTTTATTTTGAACATTGCTAAGCAATGGAATCTTTTTGTTAAATTATCACAGCCTGAAGATGTCATTCTGGAGGATCACATCATGGGCAACTTTGGTTTTGTTACACAATGAAAAAAGAGGACCTATTGAGCTTCTCTGCAGTGACTTTATCTTCTCTGAGTTCTGCCTTTCTGCCACAATCATCTGTTGACCCTAGAAAACCTCTGGCAGGCTTCCTGTGCCTAATGTGCTCCAAGGTTTATTCTTGGTCTAAGTTCATTTTGTTTGTGTTTCCTCCAAACAGTTTGGGGTTTTCTCTGGTTTTATTTTGCTTGTTTTATTTTGGTTTTTAAACGTACAAAACCACAGTCCTGCACAGGAGAGATCCTGTCAGAGCAATGAATAATTGTCCTCCAGCTCAACAAATGATAGTTGAGTATCTCAATAGTATCCTGACTTCCATTTCTTTCCTGGCCTCCTCCTTAGAGGGCTTTATGCAACTGAAAAAAAAAACAAACCAAAAAAAACCACCCCATTTTTTTTTTCTAAAGCAGCACTAAATGTTGCATGCACAAATATTCATTAGCATCTTGCTTTGGCCTCCTGCTGCTACTTGGAAAGCTGCACTGAGCTTGTGGCAGAAACTTTGCATGCAATACATTAATCATGAGGGAAGATTTGCTGAGGAACCAGGTAAAATCCTTACTAATATTTGTGCCTTTAAAGATCAGGGAACAACAACTGCACTTCAGCAAACTTTCTAAAATAGATTTTTTTCTAAGAGAGCTCACTATTCCAATGGATCACAGCACACTGATTCCAAAGGTCCAGATTACCATAGAACAGGCAAAGGGGATAACTCACTGCCATGTCTGCATCACTTTGGGGTTTCCTGCTGGGCAAACAGGAGCACGTGTAGAGGTTTCACACAGGGGTGCATCCTGGAGATGGACCAGACTCTGGGCTGAGACCCAGGAGGAGAGGGGAGGAAGTCTGGGGGTCCCAAGCCCCAGCCCAAGTTGTGTTTGCACTGAAGAAGAAGAAAAGAGTCAGTGGCAAGGCACTGCCTAGCAGAGGCTGCTCTGTCCTGCTCTGTGTAACAAATCCAAGTCTTGCACATGCTGCTACTTTCTTTTCATTTTTTTCAGATGTACTTTTTCAGCTCTGCAGTTTCTTGCTGCTGTTGTACACTGTCTTGTATCTCTTCTCCTCAGAGATATGAGTACTTTGGTTTTTTACATTTAATTTCCAATGTATTTGGAAAAGGTCTATGTGTCCATCTGCACCGTTTAATGTCACTGATTGAAGTAATAGTTTCAATTTCATAATCTAATTATCAGAGAAAATTAGTGGCATGGCTCGTCCCTTCATTATTTTATTCTAGGTTTAATGGCAAAATGCTACAGACTTAAATAAAACAACAAATTTTACACATAAATACAATAATCCATAAATAATGTGCACCAGCTACACTTGAACAGAAAGGTGTGAGTGGATGAGAGAGAATCATAAGGAAACTATATTTTTTTTTGTCAAAAAAAGACACTTTGTTTTTAATACTTTGGTCATTTAGATTCATGGCATAGTAAAATCTCAGATTTTAAACTCCCCTTATACCTTCCTGTTCATGTTATGATGTCAGAGGGTCAATTCTCTTGTCTCACTGCAAAAAATAAAAGGGAAGTAAATTTTGAGCAATAAAACTATTATCTTCTAGCTGAGTTCCCATAAAGGAGAAGAAAGAATAAGTCACATTCCATCCCCAGAAAACTAGTGGTGGGAGAATTATCCCTTTTTGAAAAAGAACTACTTCCAATTTTTTTGTTCAGTGACCTGAGTTACTGTATTGAGCAGCTACAGCTCAGATACAGAGTTCAGACATAATCCCAAAAAGGCCAAATTAAAAATATTGTGCTCACAATGGTAAGCACTGAGTTGCTACCTTCAATCTGACTGAAAAACTGCCTGAAAGCCTAGACACCTGCTGAAATACTCTTGAGACTTCTATGGTTGTTTCAGCCTCCTATTTTTAAATTCATCTAATAATTTACTCAACAGAAAAATTTGAAGAGTGCAGGTCTAAGAAATCTAATTTCTTAAAGGCAATAAAAATCCCGTGTGTTTCTTTGCAAATCAGCATAGTCTGAGAGGATGTTGCAAAGTTACTGTATTTCAGTCACAAAAAGTAGTGTGTGATGAAGGCAGACAAAAGGAGGAGTTTCTGTTCAGTCCTGTCTAAATAGAAAAGCACAAGACAGTTTTTAAACAGATTCCATTTAAATCCAGTGGTAAACTATTGGTTATGAATTGGGTGGTGCTTTTCCAGCACATCTTAGGCACCAGGGTACTGCTGCCCCAGGCCCATCTCCATGGTTTTTACCCTTATTTTGGATTATTCCTCTGAAATGTTGTGACAATGAGGTTCCTGCTTGATTCTTGCTTATGAAATGAGTATCTAGGAGTATTTCGGAGATTCCCTTGGATCACAGACCTCAGCTGTTTCTCAGCAGCCCTGACCCCTTTATACCTTATGTTCATAATCTTCCTTGCTGTGTATGGAACACTGGGCCCTCCTTCCCAAGATGTCTTCTGGCTGCCCATTTTTCATCAAATGATTAAATTATGTAAACCAGTTTCTTTTCCCAGTTAGTCATAACTTACTTCCCTCATTATGGCACAGAAAGTCCGACTTAAACAGTGGGGTTTTTTCCTTGTTTTTTGGGTTGCATAAGTCTGAATACCATTGTCCAACTAATATCAGTGGGAGCTGCAGTTTGTACATTTAAAAGCAGAAAAAAAAAAAAAAAAAAAAAAACAACAAAAAAACCCAAAAAACAAACCAGCAAAAAAACCTATAAATCTCATTTATAATTGCTGAACATGTAGGTGGATATTACCTTTACTCACTCTTAGGTTCTGCACTTGTGAGAGGTGGATTACACCACACTTTGTCATCCAGCACTCAGGAAACAGACCTGTGCCAGGACAGAGAAAGGCATCACAGAAAAGACATTCATTAGTAGCAATTTTTCCTTCACACCAGGCTTGGAATCATCACTAGTTAATGGGCCACAAATTGAAAAATTAGTATTAATAGCTCTGTTGATTTTGTGACTTAATGAAGCGTGTGCACAACTATGCTTGATTATAATGAATAATATATTATTTGTGCAGTAGCACCAGTTCAGCATTTCATACAGATGACCTGACTTGAAAACTTGGATTTATCATGTTAATGATGTGTTATAAACTCAGATGGCATTGGTGCTGCACGTTCCTTCTTCTCTGTCTGAGAAAAGTTAAATTCATGGCCATACTTACATTACACAAACCATATGGCAGTGAACGTGGGACCTTCTGGGTAAAAAGTGGAAGAATTTGTCTGCTTTTGGAAACCTTGGAGACCTCTGGGTAGAGAGACTGCACCATGACTTCTCTGCAGCCCCGTAATCCTCTCTTTTCCTGTGATAAGACATAAACAACAGAAACTGAATTTTCAAGGCCTTTTTTTCTAAGTACTTAGTTTCTCCAAAGGAAATTTTTGGGAAAGCATGTGGTGTGAGCCAGGCAGCCCATTCCATACTGGTTTCCAGTACAGATGCCAACCATGCAGGCCTCCACTCACTGCTCATCCTGTACAGAATAGTGCACAGAACCTGATCCAGTTATCTGGGTGCTACCCGCAAAAGGAATAAATAATGAAGAAGAATTAAGGCATGTGATTTTTCAAAAATCTTTCATCTTAGCTGGTGTAAGAATCCCCTAACCTTCAGAGGTTTCTATCCTGACTATGTTCATTACACTTTGGAGATTCTTTTAACTGAATCAGCTGGGAAATGACCTGTTCTGGTCCCTTCCTGTGAATAAAACATAGATTAAGTTATAAGGCACGTGAACAAAATATGCATCAACTAATTATTTCAAGAAAAAAACATAGTTTTATTCCCTCAGGTCTTGGAAGAAAGAAGTCCACTGTCTGGTTTGGAAACTGTCTTATCCCACAAAATAATTTCAAAACAGTTTTTGCATGATTAAAAAAGAAGTGATTTTCCTTGAGCTGTTTTTCCTTGCCAAATTTTATTTCTCATTGCCTGGTACTGATCATCATCAGAAGTTTATGAGCATTTACAGCATTGTTGCTTTTGATAGTGGATATTACATCCATTTCTAGCCATAACAAATGGGCCCCAGAGTAGGGTTTTTTTTCTGTTTTTCTACAAAATAAACTGTTGTCTCCTTTCCATTTCCTTCCTGATGATTCTCAGGATGCCAAATATCATTTTTCCTGGTTTGCACAATAACATCACTCTGTCAGGAAAAATATCATTATATGGCCAGCAGAATAAGCAGTATGAACAAAACCAGCCTGGGAAAGGAATACTGCTCTGTTTTCTGTCTTGTGGGACTTGGGACACCCACTGGGAGTCAGCAGCAGGAGGGATTTTTGTGGCACACTGGACACCAGGAGTGTCCCACCTGAAATCCTAAATGTCCTGTCCAGTTTTGGGACCTTCAGGACTGTTTGTAGGGCTGACACTCTGTCCTGCAGAGTACGTCTTATCATCACATTAAATTAATTAAATTGATTTCCACGTTCCTGATATATCTTTGCACAGCAACCCATAAAAGCCCAAGGATGAAACCTTCTTAACACTGGGAGCACAGAAATTTCCTCTCGTAAGATTTAGGAAGCAAAAAAGTGGTTATTATGACACTGAAATCTGTGCCAAAATCCTGCATAAAGAGGATTTTCCAAAATCACAATTTTGTTTAGCATTCAGACAGAGCAACAAACTCTTTTGTTGCAGTTTGCTTCCTTGGTTATTTGAAAAAGACAAATTTAGGCCATTTTTTCTGGCCTAGCAGAATTGACAACATAAGCTGCTTCTCCAGGGTGACTACAACAGCACATTATGGTATTTGAAAAATACAAATCTGACACAATCTCTCCAAGCCACAAAACAACCTGACAAAACCACAGCTGAAACCTCATATCTCACAATCCTTTCACTCAGAACCTGAAGCTGTGTGGAGCTTGGAAAGAAGCTCTCAGCTGGCAGAGGGCTCAAAAACATCTCATGCTCTCTCATCCTCTCTTGCCTGTGAAGTTGACTGATTACCATTGCCCAGGAGAAATCCAAATGAAAGAGTGTCCTTTATCACTTCTCTGCTCCTCTAATAGTTTTTTTTTCATGGTCACATGTATTCTTAATAAAAAATCATGCCTACTCTTCCTCTTTCACAAATAAGGAAAACTGCATTTATACCATTTTCTTTGTAAAATATTTTGTCTTAATAGAAATAACTCATAATGGTAATAGAAGCAAAGGCAGCAATATTTTAATGTCTTACTTTAGTCTCTGAACTAGGGAATAGCATCAAACTGTCTGTGCCCATATATCCTGTGCTCACTACACATTTGTGGACATTTTGCATTATGTGAAATTATTTGATATCCTGGAAGAAAATCATAGTATCATTAAGGTTGCTATCTGGAGTAAAAAAAATCTTCAATCTGATCTTATTACAGGTACTTCCCCCTAAATTGTAACTTTCTTTTTAGAATAAATTTTTCTAGGTTTTTCTCCTGTTATGCCAATGTTCTCTTCCTTTAAGCAGGTATAGGTGGAGTGATCAACAGAAGGAAAACTTCCCTATAAAAATAGACCAGCCCATTATCTCACCTATCCAAGTGTATTACTCATATTGCTTTCTGCAGACACCTCCACCTCTCTGCAAAAAGATCAGAAATTAGTCTGTGACTTACATTTCACTGCACTCGTGTGTGTTCATGCCTCCACTTCTACTCTCTGGGCAGCTTCCACGTTGCAGGAGGGAATGGTGATTTCTCAGTGACCAGCAGAGCTCGTTCTGATGGGCCCTTTGGATATTACAGTACTACCAACAATTAATAACCTTGCAGCAATCAGTGATTGACCCTTTTCCCTGTTGCCTACAGGTGCTGCCTGGCATCAGATGAGATGAGACACTGCCTGCAACTCTTCTGTCTTGCTCAACACTTGAGAGGCCACCAGCTTTCCTCAGATGAGCAGCTGTGTGCCCTTTCCCCAGCAGCGATTATTGGACAGCCCAAACTGCTGTAACAATATAAATAATGTCATCTCCCTGCTCGAATTAGAGCCATGGTTTTGTTTAAAATAGATTATTAGAGAGCACATTGCATGTGACCTTGCACCCCCAGCAGCAGGGCACCAAGGGGAGACCAATGTCTTCACCCAGGCAGCCTCCAGCATCACAAATCTCTCCATAGCCTCAGGCCTCTCCTGGATTTTTCCTTTCTGCTTCCTGCTCCCTTCTCTTTGCCTCCTGCTTCAGTTTCCTGACATCCTGATACAAAGCCCAAGTACAGCACTGAGGATTTCTGTAGGTTTTTCTGCACACAACCTCCTTGTCTCTTGTGCTCCACCTGTGACTATGGAAACAGCCTCCTGTGATCTTACCCTTCTGTGATGAATAAATTTGGTTTGTTTGCAGTTTATATTTTTCACTGCTGTCAGAACCATTAGCATTTTCTGGAAAAACAAATTTCAAATACAAAAAGCCACCCTTCCTTCTTCGTGGCTCAACTTAAATGACTGTTATTTGTTGAAAGTAAGATGAGTTATTGTTCAGATCTGCACAGCTCTTGAATAGCACAACAAAGCAGTCATCAAAACAGACCTTACTGCAAAAAAAAAAAAAAAAAAAAAGTGCTGGAACATTCACATGCCAGCATAATTGGAAGCAGGCCTCATTATCCAAGCAAACTTTAAAAAAGAGTGATTGTGTTAAAATAATAAGTCAACTGTCAGAAGTTTTCCCAAATGTGGTGTGTACGTGGTGACTGATTCAGTATTCTTTTTTTTGGAACAGCTTTCACTATAGTTTAGTAATGTATTTCTCCCTCTCAATGACTAGACTGAAACCAGGTAGTGGTTGTACTTCTCTAAACAGAAACTCAGTCTCTAAGAGCAGTGTGAAAAGAACACTGGAGAATTCTCAGTTGTAAAAGGGAAGCTTCTTAAAAGGCTGAGAGAAGAAATTAAAGGAATAGAAATCACCACAGAAAAAATTCCTATTCAAACAGTTGCCTCGAGACACAAGCATAGCATTTACCTGCTGGTTTTCCATCTCTCTGGCAGGTTTAACATCTTCAGCTTAAAACAGCTCCAGTAGCAATGAGCAGCAAAATGAAGGCAAAGCTTATCAGCTAATTGACCTGAGTAATTACCTGTGCCTGGCTGGGCACTCCTAAGAGCACATTAACATTCTCATTAGTTTTCTCTACACATCCCCTGATAAATAAACACTGTCTGCTTCTGCTTTGCCTCCATTTCCATGTGTGTCTGGCCCAGTTACATTCTTTCCTAAGACCCTGGTGCTGGTATTTAATATTGTTCTTGGTTGGCTAACTTGAAAAATGTTCTTTTCACTTTCTTTCCTTACAAACAGATTTGTTTTACAGCAACTTCAGGATTAATATTTACCTGTCTTTGATGTACGAGCTACATTGCTGGAAATAAAAACTTGGATTTTCTGCTCCTCAGTATTCTATGCTGGTCATCCTATAAGATCTAGAAACTATTTAGCTGTTACCTGAATGTTACAGGGGCAAAATAGTTTTTCCACTGATTGCATTGATTTATTGTTTTTTGCTAGCTCATTTGACTGTACAAACATCCAGCAGCATGGGTCTGAAATGATAGATTAAAAAGTATTGCCACTGTTACTTGATTCTGTACACAGCATGACCTTGTATGCCTTCTCTGAGTCCAGAAATGCAATTCACAGGAAAATTCCTTGTTTTGTAGCCTTCCAATAGACAAAGGCTTCAACTATCAAAAATGAAATAAAAAGAGGAAAAGGATAAAAATAATTTTGGATTTCATCTTGCCTTTGGCCCGACAGGATCCTTTGAATTGAAAGGAAATGGTTATTGTCCTACTGCTCCATTCAAAACCATGAATATCAATCTCATAAACCACTAGAAATCCCAATTACTCACTGTGGTATTGCAGAAGAGCTAATAAAGGATAAATGGTGCACGCTCTAAGAGTGACTCATCCCAAAGATGCTTTTTGGAACACACAGCCAATAAAACCTATTGGAAAACAGCATTTTGTCATACTGAGAGATCCCTCCCAACTGCTGGAAATCAAAGAATGGTAGGGCTTGGAAGGGACCTCGAGACACCATCAGGCCATCACTGTTTGACACATGAACAGCACTATTTGACATACAAACTTCTGAGCATTTCATGAGATGTCCCAGATGTAGCAACACAAAGACTCTGCCTTTGTTATTACTTGTGCTGGCTGCACCTCTGGTCAGCTCTGAAACCTTGGTCCCATCCTGGGTCCTGAGTTTTCAGCACATCCGTCCCAAAATGTCATTTCCAGGGAAATTTCACATCAAACTGGTAGAGCCCTGCACATCTGTCAAGTGCCAGATGTGGCTTTCTTCCTTCCCTGGACACCTGCTGACTTTGTTCATGTTGTCCATCTGGTCCCTGCCAGACATGGACCTTCCCTGCCATCCTCTGGTTACCTTGGTTTTGACCTCTCGTGTCACCAGGCAGCCCACAGCTTGCTCAGATTGCACTTGATATTTTTGGAACTCCTTCCCCAGATATATTGTTGTTGTTGTTGTTGTTGTTCAAAGTCCTCAAGAGAAAAGTTTGAATTTGGTTCCTTACTGGAGTAACTTTCCATCAGAAAAGAGGCATTACAGTTTATGACCCTTGGGAACTATAAGTTTATTGCAAAGAAGACATTTCACTGATGTTTTCAGTACTGAGGAAAGACTTACTGTGCCAAAAAACTTGTCTTTTTTGTCTAATTATATACAATACCAGATATTGCCTCCCCACAAGCCCCTTATATGTTTTTTTTTTTTTTTTGCTTATACCTTCTATGACTATGCTATGGCAACACTTTTTCCTGAGAAAGGTGAGGGCTTTTTTGGAAGGAAGTGCTGAGATTACTTTGGAAATGTAAAACTTTTGCACTCTGAAAAGAATGCTTCTGAACATGGTGATTTAAACCCATCCTGAAGCTCGGGGAGCAATATGTTCTTTAAGAATAAATCTGTAGGCTCTGCTCTAAAACACAATGTCAGAACTATAGCAATACAGAACTACACACAAAGAAACATCTGTGAGTTTCTGATGCCAAAGAGAACTCCATAAATGATTGTTCAAACACTATTTTTTTGCCCCTCTTAATAATTTTCAATATATTTGATCAGCTGGCCATATATGTTTTTATATGATATCACATATATCTAGACACAATCTATGTGGCAAGCTAACAGAGCATGCACAGCACGTCTTGACAGAAAAAACTAAAATAACCCAAATAAACTAGGCCAGCCTGAACTTCCCCTCTTATTGTGTGCTTGCTTTACATCCTCTGGCTATGTGCCTTTATAACTGTGACTAGACATCACATTAAAAATTCTGAGTGAACATCCCTGAATTCCAATGAATGATTAATAGCAAAAAAGTTGCCTATAGAAGAGACTGATTATTCTTTTCATGGGGAATTTAAAAGCCAGACAAACACCCAGGAACTACAAAGCAGAAACATCAAGAGCATGTTTGTGACTAGTTTTTCTTTAATCTATTTCAAGAGCTCTGGGAGTTTTGCTGGAAAACAGGAAAGGCAGTAGCAGTATATTAGAGGAAGATATACTAGATAAAAAGTTTAAGTCTTGCAAATACAGCAAGTAGTGTGGCCTGCTAAATACAGCTCCTTGGGTTTTTTACCTTCTGAAATTGCAGATGTTATTTTCTCTCATAAGGATTCACTGCATTAAATTTAATGCATGGCAGTGAGAGTTTTAGCTTAAAAAAGGAGGTTGCTGGAAGTGGTCAAGTGGAAAGTGAATCCTCTGTTGCAGCTGCCAAGCAGGTACCACAGGCTCAACATTTTTATCATTTGAGAAACTATTATTTGAGATATAGATATATAGCAGATATCAGATATCTCCTGTTCCTGCTGGACTTCTTCTGCATCACCTATTTCCTTTAGTGGACTCTCAGGTAAAACCAGCCAAGAGAACAACAAACAAGGCAAATTTCTGTATCAACTGCTGCTTTTAAAATGAACTAAAATAGTATCCTAGCCTCTTACAGCAAGAAGACACCCAAGCAGAAATCACACACATTAATGGATGGATAAGTTATCTATTATTTCACAGCAAAAGCAGCTTATGAGAAATTGAGACACAGTTATGCTTGTCTAAATAGTCTATCCTTATTCTAAAAGGATGAAACACTTAAATCCCATGTTGTTTTAAAAACAGTGTTTAGAACCGTAGTCCTTTCCCCTTCGTAAGCTGTGGAATACCATCAAACTGGCATGCAAAACCTCTGGTAAATTGGAGTTTCTCGGGGTAACAATATCAATCAGGGTTTTTTTTTCATCAATTTCTAAGAGAAATTTTACTGGTTTGTTTTTGTTTTTGTTTTTTTTCTGTGGCAGTTTAACAACTAAAATATTGTTTCCACCGTCAGGAAACCTTATCACATTACCCAAGACATTGCTTGCCCAGCAAGTTGCAATCTCTTGGAAGAACCTCTGACCAGTGGTCAATGGAAACAGAGTAACCACCTTGCATGAGTTCACTTTTAACCTTCTCTGCAGACACTGGATTTTTCAACTAATCTTGAGATGGATGAGGGTTTTTAAAGGGCTTACCTGTCACTGGTCTGACATAAGAGTCACCAAAAAATGACAGGAAAAAGAGAAGACAACTAAAGTCATTCTCACCTCCCACAGTGCTCATTATGTTCTCAGTGAGCAGCACATTTGTCCCTGAGGTGCGCGACTGTAAAAAAAACCACCACATGCATTGGAGTGGAGAGATCATAGAATCATAGAACTGGCTGGGTTGGAAGGGATCTCAGAGATCACCAAGTCCAACCCTTGATCCACTCCCCCCGTGGTTCCCAGCCCATGGCACTGAGTGCCACATCCAGGCTCTTTTGAAATATCTCCAGGGATGGAGAATCCACCCCTTCCCTGGGCAGCCCATTCCAATGGCTGATCACCCTCTCCAGAAAGAAATTCTTTCTAATGTCCAACCTAAACCTCCCCTGGCACAACTTGAGACCTCTTGTGCCCTCTTGTCTTGCTGAGAGTTGCCTGGGAAAAGAGCCCAACCCCCCCCTGGCTCCAACCTCCTTTCAGGGAGTTGGAGAGAGTGATGAGGTCTCCCCTGAGCCTCCTCTTCTCCAGCCTCAACACCCCCAGCTCCCTCAGCCTCACCTCACAGGACTTGTGCTGGATCCCTTCACAGCCTCCTTGCTCTTCTCTGGACCTGCTCCAGCACCTCAATCTCCTTCCTGAGCTGAGGGGCCCAGAACTGGACACAGGACTCAAGCTGTGGCCTCCCCAGGGCTGAGCACAGGGGCAGAATCCCTTCCCTGGACCTGCTGGCCACGCTGTTCCTGAGCCAGCCCAGGATGCCATTGGCCTTCTTGGCCACCTGGGCACACTGCTGGCTCCTCTTCAGCTTCCTGGCAATCCAGACTCCCAGCTCCCTTTCTGCCTGGCTGCTCTCAGCCACTCTGTGCCCAGCCTGGAGCTCCCCATGGGGTTGTTGTGGCCAAAGTGCAGGACCCGGCACTTGGCCTTCTTGAACCTCATCCCCTTGGGATCAGCCCAACTCTCCGGTCTGTCCAGGTCCCTCTGCAGAGCCCTCCTGCCTTCCAGCTGATCCACACTCCCCCCCAGCTTAGTGTCATCTGCAGATTTGCTGATGATGGACTCAATCCCCTCATCTCAATCCTCACTAAAGATATTAAACAGAACCGGGCCCAACACTGATCCCTGGGGGACACCACGGCCGCCATTTTGATGCAGCCCCGTTCAGCACCACTCTCTGGGCCCGGCCCTCCAGCCAGTTCCTAACCCAGCACAGATGCCCCTGTCCAAGCTGTGGCCTGACAGCTTTTTCAGGAGAATGCTGTGGGAGACGGTGCCAAAGGCCTTGCTGAAGTCCAGGTAGAGCACATCCACAGCCTTCCCCTCATCTCCCATTCAGTCACCTGATGATAAAAGGAGCTCAGGTTGGTCAGACAGGACCTGCCCTTCCTAACCCTGTGCTGGCTGGGTCTGATCCCTTGTCCATCCTGCAGGTTCTGTGTGATTGCTCCCAGGATGAGCTGCTCCATAACCCTGCCAGGCACTGAGGTCAGGCTGACGGGCCTCGTCCTCTTTCTGGCCCTTTTTGTGGATTGGAAGATGAGACAGAACCTCTCTGTACCAAGAGCCAAATGCAAAATGGAAAGGAGAAAGATGTCAAAGCCTCTGTAATCAGGTAAGGCTGAGAGATATAAATACATCCTTTCAATAGCAGCTGCAAATCTCTATTGACTCAGAAGCTAACAAAAATAAGACAAAGAAGACTCTGCCAAAAATAACACCCAAAAGTCGTAAGTGGCACAAATTCCAGTCTCTTAACAGTGACATCTCATCTTTTTTCTGTCATTTTTGTTACTTTAGGTAACAAAACACAAAGTACTACACCTAATTCTTATATTTACTGTGTAACTTTCAGGGTACTTTAAAATTTCAGCTAGTTAAGTGTATGTGTATGCTTTCAGATAGTCAACCCCTGTATGAGGGATGACTCTAATTTTGGGGAGGAAATAATAGAAAGAATTTTACCAATTTGGACTGCACTATTTTCCTCCAGTCAGATGGAAGTGTTAAGAAAATGCATTAAAACTTTGGTCTTTCCTGAACCTGTGTGCTATATCCTCATTTTTCCATTCTACAGGAATAGTTTATATTCAAATCCTATAAACCTCAGAGCAAAACAATAGTATTGCAGAAAAAATAAGAAGACAGTGGTGGAAAACAGAGTCTACTTCAGGAAAACACCATGTGTTAATACTAGTGAAGATTAGGGTTCTGCTGTCTCTCAATATGCTTAAATAGAAGAGGAATTTTTAAACTAAAGGATATCTATACATGTGGATATCAATCTACTCTGATTTCTGCCATATATGCTGCCTTTTAAAAAAATTCAATTTCTTTTTTATTTTCAAAGTAACCACCATTCTGAAAAGAAGCAAACAGGACTGACTGCTATGGAGCTTACAATTCTGCAGCAGTTGGTGTTAGTTTGCTATATGTTAATGTAAAAAAAAAAAAAAAAAAAAAGGTTTCAAACTGAAACCAGCTCCGTTTATAGAGGAAATAAATTGCCAGGTGAGCAAAGCAAGCCACATACACCCAGTATTTCCAAATGCAGGCACAACTACAGTGTGCACTTTGTCACTGGATTATTTCATTAGGAAAGTAAAACTATAAACCAGTTGTTCTGCACTGGCCTCCTGCAAATATAATAGAATCTGTAAAGCTTTCCAAATTGGCTGCAATACCCTGAACCAGCCTTGGTCAGCTGTTCCCAGGGCTTTTGGCAAACCTCTCTCAATCCCAGGAGCCAGCTCCTGGGGAGTAAATCCTTCAGCACTTCAGCAGGAGGATGGATGAGTAGCAGCACTTCCTAATGGATCCCAGTCATTTCCTTGGGATTTTAGCACTGTGGGAATTTATCATTTATCATTCCCACAGTGGGCTTAATCATACACAGTCCAGAAAACTGCATATTAAACATCATTTTATTTGCTTGCATGTGCCTAAAGGAAATAAAGAAGTGAGCTTCTCCATGCTCACCTTTCCATGAGAAATTTTGCAAACTAGGATGTAACTTTGAGACATGGCACAGTTTGTTGCTAATGGTTTTCCACAGAAGTCAGATGGAGTTCCCAAAACCTTAAACTGGGAACTATGTTTTGAAAGTCAGGGACTTTCTTCAGACAGATCATAGGATGCAAAAGCCAAGCAGAAAGAACTCTGTGGTCCAACAGTGTTTTGAGCCAGAAGTGAAATCATTCACAATATTCCTGAGCATTTCCTGGCATACACACCCAGAATTTATATTCCATAATAAAATAATAGTATTGAATAATATATTTAAAAAATAACAGACTGAACAACTTCTTAAAATTTTCATGTCTCTTTCCTTAGTAGTTTGACTACCATAGTTCAGCCTAAGTGCAAGCCATGGATGATGATAGGAAATTTTTTATTCCCTTTGGTCTCTGCTCCTAAAATGTCATTCACAGTACACGTGCTAAACTCTATCAGCAGGACCAGCATTAAAACAACTCAAGTGGCCTTTCCTCACTCCTGGAAAATCTCATGCAGAATCATTTCAATAAAAACTGTTCTTATTTAGAAAGTGCAGCAGATCTGCTCTAATAAACAAAGCAAAAGCACTAGGCAGGACTAAATTCACTGAAACCTTTTCCATTTACTCTAAGCACTGAATAAATGGCATGTCTAATGTGTGCAAATTGAAGGATAAACCAGCTGGTTCCAGTTTGGATTAATATTAGTGGAAATCTTTCACTGCATAATTGGTTTTCTACCCTATATGGGGTTCCAGAAGTAGTTTGGTTGTTGACCTCTCTTTTCTAAATCATATAATATATATGTATATATAAAAAAAGAAAATTAATATTCTGTTTTTGTGGACTTCTCAAGGCTGGACTGAGCCTCATAATAATATGTGGTGGGTTTTTAGCAGAATATAGCAAACTAACAGATCATATTAAACTAAATCAAGCATAATTTGATAAATTACGTTATAAAACAGAATATTAGGAACACAGTGGTTTATCTGAAATCACAGAACTGTAGCACAATATAGGTCAGAAATCTCCTGGACTGACACAGTGCTCAAAGTGGGGCCCACTCGGGGCAGGTTAAAGCAAATTACAGCATCTTTGAGCAACTTCTTTTGATTCATTCAATCAGACTACAGAAGAAAATTTGGGACCAGGAGGAAAAGTGAATCTGAAAGCAAGGGAGCTCCTCCATGCATTCATCAGGATACTCCCAATGGCTGCTTCCATGACAGGAAACAATTTTAGTTGGAAATAGAAGATGATTTTTCAGTGGACATCACTGTTAGATTCTATTATATTAAGATGAAAAAAAATAGATATTCATAGCTAGTAAAAATGAAATTAAGGCTTTAAGCAAAACAATAAATGTTGTCATTAGTTCTGAGATGGAGCTGGTAACCTCTTTCACCTGAACTATTGTCCTCTACTTCACTGTGGAATAGATACAGTCAGGCAGATGCTCACAGAACATGCACAGATAAAACCCTTTCTGAGCACAAACCACATTTGAGCTGCACTCACAGAGGGTCCCCAAGAGCCTCATTCAGAAATCTTCAATCAGAATTCAACCATGAACCTTTTAAACCAATTTTCATTACCTTATTTCTATTTAACCACAGAATTTGAGAGAAGATTGAGCTTGTTCATATTCTTCACAAAAACCCTAGGGAAATTGTCTTCTAGAACTGATTCTCAGTTAATGAAGCAGAACAAAATTGTGTTAATGAAATGCAATAAAATATAAAAGTTGATATTTCAATAAGGAATTCCATTTTTCTATTCCATTATCCATTTGTTTGATGGCTTTATTCCTAAATTTGTGCCACCAGCACTCAGCTGTCAGGAACACTGCAAAGCTCCTTGCATCCTTTTGTTACTCTCATGGGTTTTGTTACTCTACCTCTGGCCAGAGCTGGTGCAGGTGAAGCATGGAGAAAGAGACCATGGAGAAAGAGACCTTTTGAGGCAATAAGAAGTTACAGAAGATACTGACAATAATCATAACTGCTAGGGAAACTTCAAAAAGCTACCAGATTTAGCTTCAATCCCTATTTCTATTTCTATTTCTATTTATTTCTATTTTTTAATTTCTATTTTATTTTTATTTTTAGTTACCCAGCATGGAAGTAATGATGAAAAAAAATAGCCAGTTACCATCACTATTATGTTTTGGAATATTTTGTTCATTATTCTTTATTTAAATGTCTAACGCCATAATCAAGACCTCACTCCTATCCTCCATAAATTACAAATTATTTTAAAAAGTGACATTTTTTGTTAATTGTCTTGACAGTGGTGCTCAGGCATCACTACCGTGTAAGATGCTGCTAAAAGTGTGCTATCAAAAATACTCTTGTTTTGCACAGCTCTTAGTGCAGGAAGCAAAACTGTTTATTATTCTGCAAAAGCCAAATTGTTTACTACTGCTTCTTACAAGTGAATGCAGAAATTTAGTTTCAGCTGAAGGCTGCTTATGTATTCTTCATAGCTATATGAAGAATTTGCCACATTGGTGGCCACGGGTCCAAGTGAAATTATAAAGGGCACAATTTACCACTGAAAACACAGATTTTTGTATTTCTGCAGTACAACAAAGTATGGGAAAAATCTGGCCCAAAGTCAGCCCATTAATTTTCCATGCATTTTCTTCTTGAATTAAAATGAATCTAATTTTCTGGAGTGCCTCATAAAGTCTGTGTTAGCTGAGGTCCAGAAAACCACAGGCAAGAGGATGCAAACAATCTGGGGCCCCAGTGTGCTTATTTATCATCCTCAGGCTTTCCTGTCATCCCCTGTCACTCAAAGAATGCATCAAAGCTACTGCCAGTGCATCTGCTGTCCCTGTAACAGGAAACCTTCTGCCTTTTAGGATAGCTTGGCAGCCCTCCTCTACTATTTCTGACCTAAATATTATTATTTACTTACAGCAAACACTGAAATCTTTGATCTATTAAAGTATTAAAACCCACCAAACCAAAGCTCAGTTAAATTCAAGAAGTAACTTGCTTTTTTTTTCTTTTAAATACACAGACTTGCAGACACACACACACTGCACCTCTGATTTCTGCTCACAGCTACAAGGAACAAGGGAGCCAGGAAAAGTGAGATTCAGCAAAATGAAGATGACAAAAAGGAATGGAAAGAGAGGAGAGGTGAGGAATGGATTGAGGTGAGGTGATGAGACTTGCCAGTAATAGTAAGGGGACAGATCCCCTGACAGGATAAATAAATTTTTTCCTGTGCTTTCACAAGTACCACTGCAGCCATAGGTCTGTAAACCAGGTCACAATTCCTCTGAAGAATGCCCATCCCACCTATTTTCTGATCTGGTTTCTGTTGAACCCTGGGAGGAGGAAAGAATTCTTAGGGACAAGTAAACATTGAGCATCAGAAGAGCACACTGCCTCTTACACAGTGCTTCCCACCAGCTGATACAGACTGAAAGGTTTTTCTTGGAGAAATCCTCTTGATGCCTGATTATTTTTTTCCTCCAGGAAACCCACTGTTGTACCTGCAGACAACCAGGGTCTGGTCCCAGCTCTGAGAAATTTGCCTAGAAGCAGTCTGTGTGTTTTAAGACAATAGAATGTACCCTGTTGGTGCTCTCCTTAAGCATTTGCAAAGCTCTCTGCACCTTCCTGTATTAACATTTAACTGTGTTCCAATTTAACAAGATGGTTATTTTTAGTTACAGTTTGGAGAATTCCATGACATATTTCTGCAGTAACTTAATCTTTCATTAGTCATGGAGATGAAAGCATTCAATTAGCTGTTTTGACACTTTTGACTGTGCTAAAAGAAATCTTCAACTATTTCTCAATGGTAATTCTCCTATCTAACAGATTTTCTAGCAAGATTACACATCATGAAGGGAAGTGGGGCCATAATCAGTTGTATGGACAGTCCACCAAGAGAAAGGACAACGCCTTTGGAAGGATGATGAGCCTCTAGAAAAAAATTAATGACTTCTCATTAATTCATTCTTAGATTGCTCCAGAGTCTCCATTCAGCAGAGATCTTTTCTACTCTGAAAAACAGGCACTGTAACCAGTGGGGAAAAAGCCCTCAGAAATACACCTGAGTATCTACAGCACATTATTAAACACATTTGGTACACAAACAGAGGGCAAACAGCTTGACTGCTTAGGAAAAACCTCCCACGTTACACACAGCAGCCCCTTCTTCCATCCTGGTCAGACCCAGAGTCCAGCTAAAGATATGTAAAACCCTACAGGAGATGCTGCTGGGACAAGCTTGGAAGCTGCTTTCTGAGTACATTGGAAATATTGGGGCAACTCTTCCTTTTGAGGACAAGTCACATTTGGCTCGACCTGTTTCATCCCTTCTTAGGTTACTCCATGCAGACATTCTCAGTACTTTTCTAAAGTTCAGCTGCTTTGTTCATATGAACAATCTTCTGTTTCTCTAAGCACATGAAAGTTTAGACCTTTTTTAACTAGAAAAGGGTCTGTTTAATTTTCCTTATCAACAGCATCCTTTCTACTTTATCTCCCTTCTCATACCTCCTGTCCACTCACCCTTCATCCCATTATCTACAGTAGATTTTTGAGACAAAAAGGGTCATTTTGTCCTTAGAACTGCTTAGTCATTTGGTGATTAGAACAGCTAAGTAGCCCAACTGATCACCCTAATTTTCACAGAAATTTGATTTTTCTCTGGAGAAACTTAACCTTTTGCACAGCTAGTTAATGCAAGTTGTTAACATGTCTTAGTTAATTTTTGTATCAGTGATAAATGAATATGAATGATTCAGGAGAAGAGTGAAAAAAAACCCAGGCGTTTTGGAAGAAATCAGCAATTGCTCTTTCTGGGTCAAAATTGCAGCACAATCTAGGTGACACTCACTATTCTAAATCTAATAGTATGTGAAGAAAGATAACTAGTGCTGTGCCATTTGTTTAGTTTATTTCCTTACAAATATTGTATATATTAGGCAAGGGCTTGGTCTCTTCTTTTTCCTTAAGCTAACCTCCTCCTTCTCCCTAAAATATATATACTCTAATCTTCCATGAGAGATAGATATTGCTGGGCTAAAAGAGGCTTGATTGTCAGACACACATCAAAGTGTTCACAGAACACCTGGGACTGCTGAACTCATTGGGCATGTTCTGTGCAAGAGGTTTTGGATGAAGAACATGCTGACCACAACTGCACCATCCATAGAAAAAAGGACTTCCCTGATCAGCAATGTCAGCTGTATTTGAATACACTTATGAGACAGTAAATCTGCCCTTTGAGACTATAAGACTGATGTGAGAAAAGTATTGGATTAAAAACAAAAGACTAACATGAGGGCCACAAATTTAGCAACTGTGTGGAATTTTCCATAAGGAATCACAACCAAGTTCTGGGGACTAAATAATGCAGATAAAGCAAAGAAATGAGCAAGCCTGGTTTTCTAGGTGACAGAGTTATGCAAGATCTGAAAGGAGAATGGGGGGAAAAAAAAAATCCTTTGTTTCAAATCACATTTCCTTCCCAAGGCTCTAACACTGCCTATTCTGTCCTGGAAATATATAAATATATATATATATACACACACACATACATATTACATATATATTATAGATCCCTATATGGGCATTCATTTTCATGACTGGAATTGCACATTTGGAACCTGAAGTGGAAAGCTCTGCTGTCTCTTGAAACTTGATATCAATTTGATATCAATTCTAACCCTAACCTAGTTCAAGGGATGAAGACAGCTGCAGTTTAGTTCTTCTCTTATTAGGTGAGTGGGCTAAAAAGGGCAGAGTCTCCTCTCCAATAATTCCAGGCTCTTCAGTATTAAATGAAGAGTGGGATTCAGGGAGCTCAACCTGCTAGGGCTGCTATTTGAACCCAAGGAAGATGAACACCATCTCAGTGAAGACAGCTCCTCAGCAGCTTTCTGAAACAGAAGAAATCTTGATAACAAAGAACTTTGAACTTCAATTAAACAGGCACTACACAGTTAATTAACTCCCTGATTTGAAGCTCATCCTAAGACTGCAGTGTGCAGTGAAAATCCTTAGTTCCCAAACATTTCTTTTTTTGTGCTTGCAAAAATAACAGCTTTTCAAATGTGTTAATATCTAATTGCTTTTAATCAGGAATGGGCTTTCTCCTCAATTTTAAGTTTGTTAGCAAATTCATATATGGTTTTAATGAACACTCTCATAAGTTCAAAAATCATATAAAACCAGAAATCTATTATAAACAATGCCTAGGGAAAGCCTCAGAATTAAGGCAAATATCACACCACAAGGAGACTTCCATGCAGGTTTTATTGACCCAGTGACATCAGAAGATAAAGTTTTTGAATGATTCCTTAGCTCTGCTCACAGAATAATGGAGGAAGCATGTAGCCTCAGTGCTGTTTGGCTATTAAATGCCTCTGTTGATTGAAAGAATTCAGACATTGATTTTTATTTTTTATTTTTTCCAGTTTGCTGGAATTCCTGGAATGGATTGTTGTGTGCTCTGCTGATAAACTTACCTGAAGTTTCACTAGGGTGCTCTCAGACATTACATTTTGTCTTGCAATGGTCAATGAATGCAAACTAGGTTTAATCAGAGTTATATTCTTCCCAGAATTCTTCTGTTTGTGCATTCACTCTACACTCTACCATGATGGGAAGCATGAGGCTCATTCAAGGCTTTGCCAAGGATTTTAGTCTTTGGAGAAGAGAAGCAGATGGTCCCAGAAAGACAAGCACTTCAAACATCACAGTAGAATTAGGAAACAGACCTACAGCTGCCTGGGGATAGACTTCAGAATTTTAAAAGGTTATTAACTGAACTCCCACAAGCTGGGAAAATAACTCCAAACCAGATGCAATCACTAATTGCTCACTTGAACTTTGCCTGTGAAGTTATTGCAGCAGGAAGAATATTTTTATGCTGACTTCCTCTAAACAAGAGTTAGAAAAGGACATTATTTTGTAAGATTAACAAGGCAATTAGAGCTCATGCTGCTTGAAATTCTCTGTGAATGCTGTACATTTGAATTCATTAGGTGGCAGTAACTGCACAGATTCATCACACGTGGAACACCTTTGTCCTGGAATTGGCACTGCCAAACTAAACTCTTCATTTTTATTGGTTCACACACGGTTTGGAGAAAAAAAACAAAACCATAAATACCAAACCACCTTTCAAATACTCCAAATAAGCTGTATTTCAGTTCCCTCATTGGGTAGAAAGAGTCCTTGTGCATATTAAATCTGTACATGTAGAATAAAACTGTGAGATGCCACCACTTGCAATTTAACAAGGTACAGTAATCCCATCTCTTGTCCATGCCTCCAAATAAAAGCACCAAAATAAATCAAAGAAAAACAGAGTCATCACCAAGTTCTGACAGCCAAGCAAACCTAACATTTGAGTCTTTAAGAGATTCCAAGTATTTGCAGTGGAAAAGTAAAGGGACATAAGAAGCTGCAGTGTAGCCAAAGGCAGTTGAGAATACACAAGATTGACAAAATATTCCTGTAAGCAGCTGCAATATAAAATTCAATGAATTTCAGATCTATTCTGCTGCAGGACTTAAAGCAACAAAGAAAAGTGAAGATGAGAAGTTCATATCTGCTACCACTGCAGGAGCTTTAAGGCTGAAACAAACTTGTTACCATGAGGCAACATCAACACTTCTGGGGTCCTACAGGAACAAACAGAATAAAGATTTTGAAAGCTTCTAAGAGTGTAAAAAAAGCAGATGAGTGCCTCACTGCTTGAGCAAAACTGTGTGTTGGCTGTAAAGAGGAACCATACACACCAGTATTTTGCAGCTCACACACAGCTGCTCAGAAAGAAGCATCAGCAACACAAGATTCTCTCAAGACCAGATTTGTTGCCAAGTAACTCAGAAGCATCCCATTCCTGGAGACATCAAGAGTTAACTTCATGGGATTAAATCAGAAGCACAATTTTTGTCCTGGCTGAAGTCCTCATTTCATGCAGATAGGATTTCTTCTAAAGGGATATTAAGGAGAAAAAAAAAAAAAAAGCACTATAGCAGGAAGGCCACCATATCAGTCTGACTAGAAGTCCCCTGCTCACCATCACCTTCTCACCCTTCCTTAATCTGTTGCTGAGAAGTTCCATGAATTCTCCCAGCAAGAGACTATCAAGCCAGGAGTGACAAACATGTTAAAAAGTAATTTTATAACTACATGTGACTAACAGAAAATCTATCCACAGAAAACCAGGATTTTCCTTATAAGAAACCTAGAAAAAGAGAAAGATCTGAAAATTTATTCAAACTGCATAATTCAGATGGCTGCCTTAGCTACCCTGCTATGGTTCCAGGATGGGACATCAAGGTGGATATCTGAGTGGGTTTTCTGTTTTAAGAAAATTATTATCTTCCTTTTGACATAGGTAAAAATGCATGCATGGAAAACTACAGGACCACAATATCCTTAATTATATTTCCAAATACAGTCTGCAATTTAAGGCTACTAATTTGTGAGCATTAAACTGTGTGCCACTCCAATTAATCTCCTTTTCAATCTAAGCTTCAATGTCTGTACTTTCTGTAGCTATTTTCTTGGCTCTACCTATTCCCCAGCCCAGGACTCCAAGACTTGACTAAGGAATGTTTAAAAAAAAATCCAGCATTTATTTCTTTTCTTCTTGATGTCTCTTTGAGAAAATGCAGATATATATTCATGTTGTCACATTACAAAGAGAATTTTTACTATGTGCCCCAATCTTCTAATCACCCCTAGAGTCTTTTCCCCCCATTGTACATGCTAGAGACTGACTTATTATAATTTCAAGCAGAGAAATTAAAATTATGCTTCCCATTAAAGTCACCCTATTTCTGTATTTGCAAGGGGAGATATCTATATAAACAGATGTACTTTAGTTTGCACTAAGGTTTTGCAAAATAAAATATTTTGTAATTTACTAAATTTTTTTAAATTTTATTTCTGCTTTCCTTCCAGTTGCTGCCCTTGCTTTCCACCTGAATCACCTATATCCTTCCTTCAGTAAAAATATCAAATTAAGCATGCATACATTAAATTAAGCATGCTCCCCATTAAAGTCACTCTGTCTCTGTATTTGCAAAGGGAGATATCTATATAAACAGATGTACTTTAAAGTGCACTAAGGTTTTGCAAAATAAAATATTTTGTAATTTACATTTTTTAAAATTTTATTTCTGCTTTCCTTCCAGTTGCTGTCCTTGCTTTCCACCTGAATCACATATACCATTCCTTCAGTAAAAATATCAAATTAAACATGCATGCATCTTAGGAGCCACTTATGTCTTCCAAAAGGAAAAATACCTCCCTTTGGTGTTTTCCCTTTCTGTATCAGTCCCATTCATTCTGTCAGTCTGGTTCAAGGATCTCTACACCACCTTTAACAAGAAAATCTACGAAAAGAAACCTTCCAGTTTCTCCACTTTGATAAGCTGGCCAAGACTCTAGGCTGTTGTTGGCACAGATGTAATCCTTGACTGAGCATTAGAAGGACTCTTGAGCTTTGAGCAATTTTTCCTCAGGCTCAGATGAGTCAACTACTGCTTGGCCTGATAGGAGCTCAGCATTGGCAGCTTCATCAAGAACTGAGCACACACACTGATGGAAATGTAAATACAGCAGCAAACCCCAAGAGGCTTTTGTCCTTTGTGAAAATCACTATCTTTGGTGATGAGATGATGTGTAAAGATGGAGTGCTGTATTTTGCAGACCTTTGCTCACTCAAGGAGTTTTTTTAGATGGATTTTTCAGGCCTTTGCTCACTCAAGGGGTTTTTTTAGATGGATGTTTCCATTGCTCAGGGCTGACAAGCCACTGGGGCTTCACCAAAGCACAAAATAATTTCATTAGAGACTGAAAGAGAATATTTCAAGTAGTATTTTCAAATAATATAGAGAATAACACAAATATTGCATATTTGTGTCTATGTAAGCAAATGATAACCTATACTTTAAGAACTACCTCAGTATGTTGTGTTTCTGCCTCCCTTATTCTTCAAGAAAGGAAGAAAAAGAAAGAAAGAATTGGTTAAAAAGAAAGAATTGGCTTTTCTTTCTGCTGGGATGCTTACTTGTAATATTGCAAAAACAAAACATTTTCTAGAGTCTTGGAGCCACTGGGGCTCCTCATTCTTCATCTCCCAACAGGGCACCCAGCATGGTCAGCCACTCAAGTTATTTTTTGCTTTCTGTGCCATCAGATCAAATCAGAATAGAGAAAACCTTCCTACATTACAATGTAGATAAACATACTCAGTTTAGGGTTATCTAACACTACTCTTAGTCCATTTCCTTAAATCCCATAGAATGCATAGCTAATAACATTGTTTAAGCCTTGAGCACACCAGAATCTGTAGTAATAAGTAGACCAAAGATATACATTAAAAAAAGGCAATTCCTGTTTAAGAACTTCATACCTCATATGAACAAAATTCTGCTCACTAGGCTTTTTTTAAAGCACTCTTCAGAGCAAACCTGTTTTTTACAGTCAAATCTACTTAATAGTTAAAGGGATAAGAAACTTCTGTATCATTAAATATATTCAAAGCTCACTGCGTTTCCTTTGAAACAACATATTTTTAAAAATGCAGTGTTTCTAGTAATGCAAAGATTTATGCAATATTTATGTTAAATCTTTTCTCAGAAAATGTTTGTTATCAGTGTTTTGCTCAACTACCCAACTATCAACCTTTTTCCACCTGTACATTTTCTTTTTTTACAGCAAAAGGTAATAAATATACCCACCTGACTGCAGTCCCTCCCCACACCAATGCCAGTCTCACATCTTCCCTGATCTTCCTTTGCACTTGGATTGCAGAGGTACATCCATCAGGAGCATAGGTCAGAACACACTTAACTATTCAATTAAAATAATAACTTGGCTGAAAATGTTAAAAATTCCCAACCCTCCAGTCCTCAGCAATGAGATGCCAGCAATAGATTTAAGTATCATCTTATTAATAAGTCATCATTACCAACCACATGATGCAGAGATAGTCTGTTAAAAATATGAACAACTGAGTATTATGAATAATAATAAAGTTATGTGCTGTGTGCTTTGATGTAAACTTTGCAAAACATAAGATAACTAATTTCAGAAATAATCATGGACCTGCAGTACCCCAGTGTTGGGGCAATGGGAAGGACAAGAGAAGCTTACTGGTGTCTTGCTCCCTAAAGAGAGTTGTGGCAGAGGCGGCAGCTGGTCTGGCATCAAATTCTGCTTTTCTCTGGGAACAAGATATCCACAGTAGGACTCCAGGCTGCTCCTATTCTCTGCAGGCTCAGCTGAAGGAGTTTCCCATGGATCAGTCACCAAATACAGATCCTGCTCTGCTCTTCCCAAGCCTCTTGGACCATCTGAGATGATCTGCTGTGCGACACCAGGTGAGAGGGGCATCTGGCCTAACTTTGTGATGCCTGCTCCCATTCTTACCAGCTGGAGAGCCAGGGCTGGTACCCCAGCCCAAACAGCTTCCTGTACCTGCACAGTGCTGCAGAGAGCTGCAGGAACCACCTCCCCCAGCATGAGTCCAGGTGTTTGCAACACCACACTACAGTCGAACCACATGGTGCATCCCAGTGCTTCAGCTGCTGAGGAGACCCATTAGCTCAGCAGCTTTATTAGTGCTCTTCAGGGCTTGGAACCACTTGGCACATCACTTAATCATAGAATCATCTGGGTTGGAAGGGACCTCAGAGATCACCAAGTCCAACCCTTGATCCACTCCCCCCGTGGTTCCCAGCCCATGGCACTGAGTGCCACATCCAGGCTCTTTTGAAATATCTCCAGGGATGGAGAATCCACCCCTTCCCTGGGCAGCCCATTCCAATCTCTGATCACCCTCTCCAGAAAGAAATTCTTTCTAATGTCCAACCTAAACCTCCCCTGGCACAACTTGAGACCTCTTGTGCCCTCTTGTCTTGCTGAGAGTTGCCTGGGAAAAGAGCCCAACTCCCCCCCGGCTCCAACCTCCTTTCAGGGAGTTGGAGAGAGTGATGAGGTCTCCCCTGAGCCTCCTCTTCTCCAGCCTCAACACCCCCAGCTCCCTCAGCCTCTCCTCATAGGATCTGTGCTCGAGTCCCTTCACCAGCCCAGTTGCCTCCTTTGGACCTGCTCCAGGACCTCAATCTCCTTCCTGAGCTGAGGGGCCCAGAACTGGACACAGGACTCGAGGTGTGGCCTCCCCAGGGCTGAGTACAGGGGCAAAAAAAAGTACAAAACCTTCAGAGCTTCTTTCCGAAGCTCTGATGGGCTGCAGAGGGGATGGTGAGAAGAGAGCCAGCAAAGCAGTAACAGCACGCTGCCTTCAGCACAAACCCCACCACAGCTTTTGGAGAGGTAACAACCAGACCAAAGCTTGACCATGACTCAGTGCCCCTCTGGCACTGAGTGCTACTGACACACCAGGGGATGCCACCACTGCCTGCTGCTTTGGTACAGTGGCCCTGGGACCAGATTTCTCACCCTCTCTGCCTCAAAACTCCCTTCACAAGGGCAGGAGAGCACTGAGCTGCCCTTTTCACTCAGGACCACGCTGTCAAAAATAGAATTGACCTTTAAAAGCAACTCCATTTGAGAGTTCTGAGACAAAAACTCCAAGCGATTTGACAGATTTTGCAAATACACATCTAATTTTGGGGGCTGAGTTATTTGCAGGACAATTTATTTGGTTATTTGGTTTGTTATGCCCTTCAAGTAAAAGAGCCCAAGTATGAGATGCCACGTTGTCAAATTAATGTGGATGATGGAAACCAGGCTATCCTACCCACTTAGTGATAATGTCACAGGGAAGCTGCCAACAGATAAATAATGATGCTGGTGTAACAGCCAGGCAGCTGCAATACACCCTGCTCCATGTACTACAGACACAGGTTTTCTGGACTGTCCTGTTCAATTATCCCCCTGTTGTTTCTTCTATCTCAGCAGATAATTGGATTTTAAGAGAAGGTATCTCCAATCTTCTGGTTTCCTTCTGATTTCACATAGACACCTATCCCCAAGTCCTACCTGAAATCAGCCAAAGCCTTTCTTAACTTTTAAGCTTCTTCTGAAGCCAAAACAAAATAATACAAATGTCCTCCAAAGTTAACAACTTGTTCCTCCTAGGTGCTGAGAGATGTTTCTCATGTAGTGAGGGCATCACTCTTGTCAGTGCTGGGGAACTTGCAGGAAAACAAGACTCCAAGAATCAGTCTTCTAATAAAAATAAAATATCATTTCACTGAGGAAAAGGAACTTCAACATTATTTAAGCACATACTCAAAATGAGAGCAAGAAGCAAGTAACTGTTTCTATCCTAATATTAAGGCCATTATTCAGAAAGTATTCCTGCAGAAGCATTCCTTCTATAACAACAAAAGGAGGCATTATCACACACTATGGGACAATGTATCCATTTTATTAAAAACCACTGGAGAAATTTCTCTCCTAGAGACTCATAAAATGTGTATAACTTGCCAGTTTTCAGTAATCTTTTTTTCTCTTTGTTCAGGGGTTCTTCCTTAGCATAAAATAACTACTTGTAACAACTTAGAGAAAGGTCTGAGTTGACTGTGATGCCTGACCACCTCTTGAGCAGACAAGAGACATTCATTTAAGTACCTTCTGAAAGACTGCATGACCAGTTCTCATTTAAAGACAAAAATCTTAATTTCAGCCCAGAAAGGCAACACTCACCAAACTCTCTAGGCAATTCTTTCCCAACAAATGCTTCCCCATCAGCTGAAGAAATAGCACATCCTACTTATTCATGGATCTGTACACACCAAGCAAGGTTACAGGATTTTCTACATTTTGCTGAGTGGGAGAGTGGCAGGCCTAAAAATGCCCAGGAAGTTTTGCTTGGAATGGAGCCATAAACTGCAGAGCACAAACCCAGTACTTGCAGCAACCCAGCACCACAAGACATCAGGTCAGCAAGTGCTGTAGCACAGTAAATCCATTGAAGCTGCTGTGGGAAAGCAACATCTGCAGCAGCAGACTCTGCAGGTACATCAGGACCCTGTCACAGTCTGGCTGGAGTCAACCTGATTGTAGGGCCTCTCAGAATGGTGCCAGAACAAGCACTGGAAAACCAGATGATACACTACACACAAAGCTTGTCACCTTGAGAAATGAATTGGACCTTCCATGCACAGCCTGTGGAAGGATGGGGATAACTTTCACTTCATTCTCTTCCCAAAGAGTCCATCAGATGTCTCTTTGCAGAACACCTGGGGAGTTTCAGGGTGCTGAAGCAACTCCAAGGAGCTGCTCTGGCCAGGGCAAAGCAAGAAACCATAAACAGCAGCCCACCTCTTCACTTTATCTTTGCAGGTTGCTTGCTACCCCAGGCAAAGGGGCTCCAATGCCTCTTTTACTGAAGATTTATGCACCACACTATGACACACAGTCCAAGCATAACTTGTATCTTGTTATCATCCCTTTCTTGCAGTGCCCACTGTAATCTATAGGATGTTAAAGCAGTCCAGAAGGACATGCTACATAAAATCTCAAATCAGTAACTGCTACATTCCAGCCACAGCTTTGCCTTGCTCTACCACTTAAATAACATGACAGACCTGAAGAAATCAACATGGAAAGCATCCCACCTGATCTCATTTTTTTTTTTTTTTCCAAATGAAACTACCCTTAGAGGTTTGGACTGGTTCACAGCCAACCCAGAAGAGCCATCTGGCCACAGGACAACAACAAATGTGGCTTCTGTTACTGAAGATGATGCCACCTTCAAGCTGGGAGTAAATGTGTAAGCCAGGCACTCCAGGAGAACTCATGTATTTTTAAATCCCCCTTGTTTCTCAAACCTTGTTTCTCTTTTTAGTTCTGGAAAGTGTCTTTCTGGACAAAGCTAAGATCATCTTTGCACTTCACTTCCTGCAAATATGCCCAGCTCCCTGTCAAAATGCTGCTGTACTGACTAAAATGGAAAAAAACCCAGCATGTTTGCCAGAAAATTACTAAGGTCACATTTTCCCTTAAAGGCATCTTACCTAAGGGCATCTGCTTTATCTCTTTGTTAGCATTATGACATTGCCATGTTCTAGTTTGACAAATTAAAAATAAAATAGATTGCCATGTGCCTCTGCAGTCAAGATTTATCTTTAATGATTTATCAAGTTTTCATTACTCAAGCCTATGCAGAATTAGTATTGCTAACTAGGATTACTTATGAGATAAATCTTAGTTCAGTTAATACAGCAATTTCCCCCTTTTAAAATCTATGGGTTTTTTTAATTAAAAAATATAATCTGATTAATGGCTATTCAGAGAAGCAGAAGGGTTAATAATGGGTTAGGGCTGCACCCATACTGGAGGTGATGTAAACCTAAATCAGATTTCTAGCTTAGATTGCCAGAAATGGCAAGGAAAAAAGAATCCTCATGGCTGTGAACAATGCAGAAGTCTCTTCTGCAGAAGTTAGCAAAAACTCTCAGGTAGATGTTGTTTGAACCCACTGACAAAAAGTATAACCAGAAATGTTGAGATTGTTGACACAAAAAAATCAGTATCATTCTTTCAAAGAAACAAAATTCTTTGAGAGAGTCTATGGGGTTTTTTAATTAAAAAATATAATCTGATTAATGGCTATGCAGAGAAGCAGAAGGGTTAATAATGGGCTAGGTCTGCACCCATACTGGAGGTGATGCAAACCCAAATCAGATTTCTAGCTTAGATTGCCAGAAATGGCAAGGGAAAAAGAATCCTCATGGCTGTGAACAATGCAGAAGTCCCTTCTGCAGAAGTTAGCAGAAACTCTCAGGTAAATGTGGTTGGTTTTCCCTACTGACAAGAAGTATAACCAGAAATGTTGATATTCTTGACACAACAAATCAGTATCACTCTTCCAAACAAACAAAATTATTTCAGAGAGTACCTGATATGTTGACATTTTCCCCCTTGCTTTAAGATGAGAGCAGAAAGCTCCTTAGTGTAGTCTGGCTATGAAGTATATGGCCCTGCTAAAATTAATAGGGAGCCTACAGATCAGTAGGGAAACCTGCATTCATCTGGCCACCAGTGAGATTACTTCAGAGTGGCACTGGAAAAAATTCAGTTTAGGAACCAGCCTCAACATGATGCCCTTTAATTCCAGCTCCTGCTATGGCAAAGCACAGGGAGCAATTCTATTCATCCACAGTGCAGATTTTATTATGAACAACAAATTTAGGTATAGGTATCTACCTAAAACACTTGAAGTTACACTGCTTACTAAAGCTTTAAGACAGTCTTTGGGTGTTTTACACCACTTTCATCATCAATGAAGTAAGGCTGTGCTATAACAAATGGTTGGGTTCAGGTGGTATGGATCAATTTCTTTATGCTTTTTCAGGGAGAATTTAAAAATGCCTTTTCTCAATCTTTTGTCTGCTGACAAATTAGTTTCAATTAGTTTCATCCATACCAAATGAGGTCGTTTTCACATGCTAATGCAGCTGAGAAGAGATGACATCACTTATCCCAGAGGTACATTGAGGATGAGCTAGATATAAAAGGCTTAGTTGTTTACTTACGTAAGTTAAAAAGTTCAGCTTTTGCCAGTGCTTTGAGTGGAATCCCAGAATTCTCATCAAGAGAGAGACCTCTTGCAGTCATCAGCAAACCACCACCTAGAGTTTCTACTTCCCTTATGTCTCTGGCAGAGGACAGCTACAGCAGAGATTCCTGGCATAAGAAGAGGTAGTTGAGAATCACTACTCAATAATCTCAATAAATTTATAAATTAATTTATAAATTTAACAAATTTAAATTTAATAAATTTATTATCAATACATTTATAATCTCAGTAAATAGTGATTTTTCAGTTTCCCATCAATTCTGCTTTGTCCCAAATAGCAGCTGACATGTTGTATTCTTGTAGATCTCTTTTGCAGCCATTTTCACTCTCCCTGTTTCCTCACATACTATGTGGGTTCAACCAACCTGGAGGGGTCATAAAAGCACCAATCATCCAGTTCCCCTGACACCCTAAAAGAGCCTGATTGTGGACCTTTTCAAAAGTTCTCACCTTTATCTTAAAAATAATGGTACATAAATGTTATTCCTTAAACCTTCCTAGCTCAGGAAAACCAAAGCATCCTGAGGGTAAATGTAGGTATAAAAGAAAACCATTTCTGGCTCTGTGGTCTCTTAGACTCACATAAGACTGTGCCTCAGGCATTTTACCTGTCATTTTAATCTGTCATGCAAATGGGTTATTAGCTTATTTCAGAGAGCAAACTGTCACATTCTGAGGGGACAACTTGACTTTTATCTGACCTGGCTTTCTTCCTGAATATCCAGACTTTGATTCAAATGCAAATATCTTCAGGACAGCTTTCAACACAATCAGGGTGCAAAAGTCATTAATAAAAGGAACAAAAAAATAGCTAAAAATAGTAAGTGTCAAGCATGTGAGATGTCTGTGAGTTGCTTCCTGACCTAATTCCATAAAATAGAAAGCAAACAGCAGGTGTCTGACAAATTGATCCTCAGGAGTGCTTAGAAAGCTTAAGCTTCTCACCCTTTATCATCTACATCTCTCCACTGCAAGTTTAGCCTGCTGAATAGTTCCAGCTTTCTGTGCACCTAAATTTACTTTTTATTTATGAAAATATGATGCATATGATTGACCCAGCCTTGCTCTGTGTGTCTCATTCCTCCAGTTCTGTTTGTCAGGAGAAGGATGAAGGAAAAGAAGCCATTAGGCAAGACATTCATGCAGTCTCCTGCAGATTTCCAGAAATTTATTCCAAAGTTAGAATTAACTGCAGAGAGAATTTTTCAGGAAAGTTGATATTCCAAAATCTTGTAAAGGTATCTGTGGTGTGAGGAAAGCTCCAAGTGAGAGTTGAAATCCTTGGCCTGTACCAAGGAGACATTGAAGTCAACGTGATGCTCAACAAGACCCCCAGGAACTTCTCAGCCAAGCCTCTTTTCAGCCCCCCAGCTACTGCTGCATCCTGTACCTAACTCAAACATGGCAACAGATACAGAAAAGCTCCACAATCCATTCCTTTTCTGGGATGTAAATGAGTCAGACAAGAAGCAAAAACCACACAGATAATCAAAGCATTAGAGCAAATGCTTTGCAAGTGATAATCTAAAAATGTTAATCGGGAAAAATATGTAATCAAGTGACCACACCAATGAACAAAGAATGAATCACAGAAACAGAGAACTGGCTGGGTTGGAAGGGACCTCAGAGATCACCAAGTCCAACCCTTGATCCACTCCCCCCGTGGTTCCCAGCCCATGGCACTGAGTGCCACATCCAGGCTCTTTTGAAATATCTCCAGGGATGGAGAATCCACCCCTTCCCTGGGCAGCCCATTCCAATCTCTGATCACCCTCTCCCTAAAGAAATTCTTTCTAATGTCCAACCTAAAGCTCCCCTGGCACCACTTGAGACCTCTTGTGCCCTCTTGTCTTGCTGAGAGTTGCCTGGGAAAAGAGCCCAACCCCCCCTGGCTCCAACCTCCTTTCAGGGATTTGGAGAGAGTGATGAGGTCTCCCCTGAGCCTCCTCTTCTCCAGCCTCAACACCCCCAGCTCCCTCAGCCTCACCTCACAGCACTTGTGCTGGATCCCTTCCCAGCCTCCTTGCTCTTCTCTGGACCTGCTCCAGCACCTCAATCTCCTTCCTGAGCTGAGGGGCCCAGAACTGGACACAGGACTCAAGCTGTGGCCTCCCCAGGGCTGAGCACAGGGGCAGAATCCCTTCCCTGGACCTGCTGGCCACGCTGTTCCTCAGCCAGCCCAGGATGCCATTGGCCTTCTTGGCCACCTGGGCACACTGCTGGCTCCTCTTCAGCTTCCCGTCAATAATAATAATATGGAACACGGGTTCCATACTGCACAAGTTAAAATCTCCAAGTTTGCCAGTGACATTGTGCTTCCCAACCATGGCCATTTTGCAAACTGCTTTCAAATTAAAGCAATGAGGCTTGGTCATGATTCAGACTGTCATGAACAAAATCAGACTTTCTGTTGTAATGCTCTATCCTGCTTTTACCAAGGGAGAAGAGACACACAAAAAAACAAACACAACCCCAAACCAAACAACAACAAAACCAAAACTTCCTTATTGTAAGGAAATCTCAAAATACCTCATACACTGACTTGGAGAGGAGCTTGGGGAGTTTTAAGCAGGGAAGATCATCAGGTATTATTTATCTGCAAAGTTGCTTTCATTTTTACCTGAACTTCAAAGCACAAGAGAAGTTAGCCTTTAGAAGTAGAAATAGAAAAAAAAGGGAAGAAAAAAATAAAATAAAAAAAAGGAAGATATATTGGAAAAATATCTACTAATAGAAATGTCTGAGCCCCTGTAAAAGGTCATTTTCATGGGGGAAGAAATGAATACATCAATTGCTTCAGTTCTCTCTTCAAAGGCAACTTGGAAAGACTTTCATGTATGTCTGATTACAAAAGCTGGAATACAGCACCCGAGGCACTAATAGTGATTTCTAGCTTGCTATTTCTTTAGGGGCTTTTTTAGAAGAAACTCAAGTTTCACATCTAACATGTTGGAAGGAGACTGGAAAAGTGTGAGACCAGGAGAAAGATTAAGTATCAGATGGGATGTAAACAGCAGGTAGGAAAAAAAAAAATAAAAAAAAAAATCTCAGTGCCTTTAAACAATAAAGTTTTTACATGATCTGTCCACTGGGAGATAATAATTCTGTTTAGGGACATAATTGCTTCAGCTGGTACAGATTCAGAAAGCAGTATCTTTTCCTTTTGCAAAGTGTCTTGCTTGACAATCTACCATTTTAATGAATGCCAAGACTGAATGTTATCTAGGTTTAGTTTCAAAACAAGTTCTAAGTAGGACATGTGAATCCCAGTGTCTGGCAAAAGGTCAAGCTCTATGATTTAGTCCAATGTGTCCAGTGGGGACAGTTTGCAGAAGTCACAAACACTTCAAAGACAGCACACCAGTAGGTTTATTCAAAACTATGCATGCTCTTCTCAGCACAGGAAAAAATAGTCAAAAAAATAACATCAGTTTTAAAAGAATCAGGTATTGCCTTTTCTATGATGTTGTTGGCCAGTGAAACATCTCAGTCTAATCCATAAAACTGCATCTGCAAGCTGATCCTGCCAGAAGGCCAGAACCACCAAGTGAAGCAGCATTATAATAGATGTTAGAGTTAACTCAGAGGATTTTCAGATATTTTAAAGAACCTGCTTCCTTCTAATATAATATACATAAGTTTCTGATGAGGTATTTCAATAATCTAAAGGGCAAAGGAAATGCAGATTCAATATATACTAAAAAAATCCTTCATGGATAGTGAAATTAATGCTTTGAACCATGCTAATTTACACCCCCCAATCATCTGAATGTGTTTCACAAATTATACCTTTAAAAAACTTAGCATGTAATATACCAGCTCCAGTGCTCCCTTAGTTTCTATAAGGAAAATTATCTAAACAGCATCAAAATGCAGTCTGCTCTATAGTCACATGCAAGCTTTTCCTACAATAGTTTATTTGACATTTAGGTCATACTCAGCACTCAGCTGCACTTGCCAATTCCTTCTCCAATATCTGAGTACCCACTTACCTAAAAACCCCCCAAAAGCTGCTCATCCTGGCATTTCAAGCAACCAAAATGCATTTTAAATTCACCCTGTTGATGGCAATAGCTGCCACATTGTCTCATTTCTCTACTTCAATTAGAAAAAAAGAAAAAAAAAATCCTATTTTCAAGTAACAGGCATAAAGCTATATCCTAATGTTCACATTCCAAGTATTTTTTTCACATCAATTAAAAGCTGAAAGAGGTGGGAAGCTGACACACAGCTGTAATCTTCCAGAAAGGTCAAAGTATTTACTGTCCTTCACCATGTGCATTTGCTGTAGGTATTCCAAAAATTATTAACCAAAATACCCTTAAAATCAAAGACCTTGTCATTAAGTGTAACCTAAGCAAAGAACAGCTAATTATGCTCCTAATGGTAGCCCCAACATTCAATAAAATGCAGTAAACCAACGGGTTATGATCAGGATGCCTCAACATGACAGACTCCTTCTGAGGTGCCCCAGGAATATTCTCCTGCAGAAAGACCTCTTGATCTGTAAGATCAAGCAGGAAAATTTGTCATAGCAGTTAAGCTTCAATTCTAGGATTTTGGCTTTAAATCAAGTGGTAGCTCTGTCTGCTATGTTCCAGCTTTCCTGAAAGGCATTTTCCCATATCCCCATTTTGAGGTCAACAGAATGTTTTTTTAAAAATAAATGTGATTGAATTCTTCAGTCTTGTTTCAGAGGCTGGGTCAGAATAATACATCCTTTATAACAGTTAAAAAGATCAGTTTGGGGAACACTAATTTCTTCATCACATATTTAAAGTTAAGTTTTCCTGCAAGTAGCTAGAGGACATGTTCTATGTGTACAAACAAGTGAAATTGTAATTCAAATCATATCTGGAGGAGGAAACAAATCTGTGAGGGTTTTCTGACCTTGACATCAGCATGAGCTGGCAACAGAAAAAAATAGATATTTTCCTTTTTATATTTGCTAAACTGTTTTGACTCAGAAATTCTGCTGTAGATCTGACATGTAATTACTGTATTTAATCATTATATGTAATTTACATATAATGAAAATATCTGAGATAAGAGAATTTACTCTTTTACTAAAAGAGTAAAAACAGAATTGAGAATCAATTAGAAACAAATAGCAGATGAACCTTAGCAAAACCTGCAAACTTGTAACTGTCTCTAGTATACATCTGTTTTTTCTGACAGTTCCATTTCAACTTTATATGGAGAATACCTCACTAACATCTAGATGTCTGTGTTAGTAGACTCAAAGACACCTTTCTGTATTCACCCTAAATATCAGGAGAATATCAGTTACTGGATTTTTTTATATGGTCCCCATCATAATATAGCATTAAAAAAAGAAGAGGATTTCACTGTCTATTCTTGCAGTAACAAAAAAAAAAAAAACAAAAAAAAAAAGAAGAAAAAAAAAAGTTCTTCATACCATTTATAGACTATTAACTCATGAGGTATTTCCAAATATCCCCAGGATCAAAGCACGTACCAAAAAATGACAATCAAGTACTAAACACAGAATTTTTTTGGACAATGACCTCCTCCTTAGATGAGGAAAGCCCAGTGGAGAGATGGGCAGAAGACACTCTGGTAGCACTGGCTGTGCAGAGCCATCCAGTACAAAAAAAAGTCATATGAAAAAAAAGTCATAGGATGCCTGCCATTGGAAATCCATGGCTTTTTTTAGCCTTCCAGTTAAACTGTGTGAGTGGAAGAGTTTGAAGTGGAAGGGGTTGAAGAGATCTGAATCTCTTTCCCCTTGTCCCTTCCCTGCACACACCTGCAGCCACCCCCTTCAGCAGATTCTGGTTTTCTGCCCTATGAACTGCAGGCTTCATTTCTGCAGAGGAGGGAGTAGACAATTTATTCTACACTGTTGCTTCTGATGAAGAAGCTTCATCTCATTAACTTCAGTTTCTTCACACCTGAGAACTCCCAGGGGCAACTTAAGTAGCCCTAGGCCAGCATGACATTGCTGCTAACAACCATATGGACTAAGGTCATGGATTTGCCTCTTGGCCAAAAGAAGATTTTAATAGTAATAAGGTGGTAACAGGAGTAGCACTTAAAGGTTTAATTGAGAGGCTACCAGTGAAGCCTATGCAGCTCTCTCTGCAGAGAAATTTTACCTCATCATTACCCCACTCAGGAAAATTCTAGCAACAAAAGGAAATATCAAGAGGCGTGTTGGTTATTCCCTCCATCCTAGATGATTTACAGCAAACAGCACCCTTCTCTGTTTGCAAGATTGTTTCCAGAGTATTTGATCAGTTTTGAAGCAGTTCAGACTACTACAGGAACCTCAGATTTTTTTAATATATACATATGTGCATATATATAGAAAGCTGCCTTGATCTTACAATTAATCTGGCTTCTACTTCAGCTTAAAAACACAAATATTTGCTCTGAAGCCAACAACATTTGTCATATGTTTATTACTAAATACAGCTGGCAAAGGCTGCAGGATTGGAAAGGAAAATGGAGCAGTGTTTGCACCAGTGTTACACAGCAATCCACAAAAACCCCACAAATGATTCCCCAAAGCTTTCTTCAATTGTACAACTGCTGAGCACCTGAGTTCCTTTTATCAGTCTAGGCAGAGAGATTACAGATCATTTTCAAGTGTGTAGCCCAGACCTTTGTGCCTCTTTTAATTTACAACATGATCTGAGGCTGTTTATTTATCCTCACAAGAGCTGGATGGTAGACAAGTCCTGTGACCCTGGTTTTCTCCAGACTAGAGGACCTAAACCTGCTCCTAAACCCAACCACAGAGCCAGAAACACATTATCTATTCCATTTCATGAAGTGAGGTTTTTTTCTGAAACTCTTTTGCATTTTTCACTTGACACTGCACATTAATTTGGAAATGGTCTCCCAGGGAAAGTTGTAGATTCTCCCAATTCAGAAAGTTTTAAGTCTCAGCTTGACAGGGTGCTGAGACATTTCAAATTAAAAAGTAATATTAAAAGGCTTGGACAGATGACCCTTGAAACCCCTTCCAACCTGACACTCTAGGATTAATAAATAAATATTATTTATTCCATTAGAAGCTTTGAAATGTCACAATGGGTGGTACTACAAAAGAGAACATTTATGACTGTTATAAACCTGGTGAAATCAGACTAACTCCTGGTGTTGCTAGCATCCAACAAATGCACAGAGTTTCTGTAAACCTATGTAGGAATATATTTGATTCCATTTTTAACAGTTCTGCTGTACATTTGCTCTAAGAAATCCAGACAAACTGGAAAGTTCAAAGCCTGGATTAATTGAAATTTTTTTTCCAGAACAACCTTGTCTTAAAATTGTTCTAGTTCCCTAGGATTTTACATTTCTTTAGGGCTTTAACCAGACTATAGATATTTAGTTTATTCTGTTTGGGAAGAAAATCATTACAATCTCAAACACTACTTTGCAGAGCAACCTGGTATGAAGAACATTCTAATTATTAGGATCTAAGGTGAACTCAGGCAAGTTATTTCTGAAAAGAATGAGGTTTTTGCATACATATTTAACTTGTTTAGCAACATCTGTATGTCACTCTGCCTTGCAGCAGTATTGCATAAATTAGGACACTACAAACTGCTTAGTAAATTGTTTCCAACTCAATTATTGATGTCTTCTGGAAGATTGGCTGCTCCAGTGAAACAAAAAAAATTATTTTCCCTTCATGGCTATCAGAAACTCCCAGGTCAACTGATAGACCAGGTCAAACAGACCCCTACCTGTCACCTTCTTTGTTTGAATACTGAGAAAAATGGAAGTCAATCTGGGGCCCTGTGAGGTTTTTTTTGCTTGCTTGTGTGGGTTTTTTTGATATACCAAAGGCTGTCAATGAGGTTTGTGTGCTATTTCTTTCATCAGCTGCACTTTCTGAATTTTTTGAAAAAGAAGGAACTATAACAACTCATTCTTTTTAAGAGTCAAATGGAAAAACGTCAAGAATTTCTGTTTAGGCAACCCAATAATTTATCTTCTTGCAAGTATACTTTACTTCTTATTTTTTCACTGTATTAACAGTTTAGCATAAGCTTTTGTTCTACAAAACACATTTAGAGACATTTGACAGGACTTTCTTTTGTCACCAAAGACAGAATTAAGAATAAAAAGATAGAAGCAATTTGTGCAGGCAAATTTTGGTATGAAATTTCATATCAAACCCCATCAAACTAGCACTGTGCTTCCAGTGCTTTAATCCATCATATATAAGCAAGGGAGGAGTACAGTATCCATCCCATACTTTTTACACAGAAGAAAAGTGCTCCCTCCCATGAAAAACCAAACCCAGTAATGCCTTCCAAGCCCAGTATGCCCTTTTTCAGGGTGTCCATAAACACAATCAGCAACAACTTCATGTTTGATCTGCCAAAAGGGTAGAACCACGTCCTGTTTGTGTTGAGTAAGTCAGAGCAGTCTGTGTTCAAGGGCCATTAGCAAGAATTCTTTGCTCTCAATAAGGCCAACAAAGAACACTGCAGTGCAACCACTAAGTGTTACGCTCCTCTAGTCAAAATGCTGCTCAAGTTCCTGAAGAATGACAGCACAACCTCTTGATTTATTTTTCCTCATAGTTACTTGGTAAGGCAAGACTATTATATCTACTTCTAAGCAACTCGAAATAGAATGGGCAGCCAAGTGTGTGACTAAGGGTCTGATTTTCAAAGATGTGAAGTTTTTTAAACATTGCTAACCACCTCGGCAGCTCAGGTACCTTCCTACCATTTAAATTATAGGAGAAGGGAAATCCTTCCTATTTCTGTACTTAAGGATTTGGGCTTTTTTGTTTTAGAGGTAAAGGGTGCTGCATCTGCATTGTTGGGCAGCTGCATACATAGGAGAGAGATGTGCCTTATCCAAACCCATTTTTCTTTCTTAGGACTGAAAGAGAAGATTTATAAGCCCCTACTGCTGAGCTTTCTCTGCCTGGATGATCCATTGTATCCACTCATTACCAGGGAAATTACACTGGGATAGCCCTGAACCCTTGATGCCTGCCAGATTGCAGGCAGTGTGGTTCTGCTCTTCAGATAGAGGGGCTCTGCAGAAAATCTGCCTGCCTGACACACTGCATCAACACAGCAGCTCTGCATGGAGCGTTGCACCTGCAGTTCAGCAGGAGAAAGAGGAAAGCAGGCAAATATTCTTGATTTCCCAGAAATTTTTGGATGCAGGAAAGCCTACAGAAGGAGCTGTTACTGCTGCAGCGATTGCTACGGATCAGCTCCACTGACCCTCCACTCCAAAATCTTTCTCCACATCAGCCTAAGTTGTTCAGGATTAGCAACAGCATTTAGGAACAGTAGAGTAACATCCTCTGCACTCCCTTGTTTTTTTTAAAGGCTTTGAGCCAATTTCTTCTCCAATCTAACTACTGTGTTAGTAGTTGAGCTGAGTGAAAGCTTTATATTTAGCAAGAAGCCTGCACACCAGCTGGTCCTGCTCTGCTGTGTGTTAGGATACTGCATATCCTGACAGTACACAGGCTCCACAGTCTGGCCTGGAGAACGCAGCAAACACAAATGACAGGCAGGAAAATCGTGTCAGGTTTGTAAAGGAATGTAGGTGCTGCCTTGCTGAAGTCTACTGTCCAAGTGTTGGTGCCTGGCTATTCACTGAAAAAACAAAGAGCGTGTTCCTCCTGAAAAACCAGAGAACTGGCATGGTTGGAAAAGACCTCTAAGGTCACAGAATCCAGCTGTCAATCCAGAAAAAACCCACCATGCCCACTTGAGCATGTCCTGAAACAACACATCTATGCATTTTTTTTAATACCTCCAAGGATGATCATAGAATCACAGAATTGGCTGGGTTGGAAGGGACCTCAGAGATCACCAAGTCCAACCCTTGATCCACTCCCCCCGTGGTTCCCAGCCCATGGCACTCAGTGCCACATCCAGGCTCTTTTGAAATATCTCCAGGGATGGAGAATCCACCCCTTCCCTGGGCAGCCCATTCCAATGGCTGATCACCCTCTCAGTAAAGAAATTCTTTCTAATGTCCAACCTAAACCTCCCCTGGCACAACTTGAGACCTCTTGTGCCCTCTTGTCTTGCTGAGAGTTGCCTGGGAAAAGAGACCGACCCCCCCCTGGCTCCAACCTCCTTTCAGGGAGTTGGAGAGAGTGATGAGGTCTCCCCTGAGCCTCCTCTTCTCCAGCCTCAACACCCCCAGCTCCCTCAGCCCTTCCTCACAGGACTTGTGCTGGATCCCTTCACAGCCTCCTTTCTCTTCTCTGGACCTGCTCCAGCACCTCAATCTCCTTCCTAAACTGAGGGGCCCAGAACTGGACACAGGACTCAAGCTGTGCCCGACCCCACCACCTCCCATTCCAGTCCCTGCCTACTCTTCCAGAGATGAAAGCCTTTTAATAGCTCGTCTAAACCTCCCCTGGTGCAACTGCATGCTGTTTCCTCTGGTTCTATTATTATTATTTACTTGAGAGATGAGGCTGAGGCCCAGGAGGGGGTGTAAAAGGGACCACCTCAGACTGGTGCAGCTGAACCACAGTATTCAGGATTTAGATGCAGGTAAACCATGGTATTTAAGACACCAGATTGTCTGCTGTCCCCAACCTGCCTTTTGCCTTCAATGTCTAACACCATTCTGGCCATTTCATGACACCCAAAGCTGCACCAGTGGTGGAGCAGCAGCTCTTGCAATGTTTGTGATTCAAAAAAAGAGAAAAGGTAACTTTCAAACCTTTCAATATAGACACCTGCCACTCGAAATATTATTTAGAGAAATAAAAGACCCGAAATTAAAATTTTATCTGACAATCTGCATGGTTTATCAGCATATCAAAAAATCTCTTTTCAGACAGAGTCCTGGATGCAGCTCTGTGGATTCCAGTAGAGGTGCCCCAGGAATGTATGGCAGCCTCCCCTGCCTCCATACAGAGTTCATGGAACAGATCTGATTAATAACACAAGCCTCCTAACTCTGGAAAAGACAGACTTCTCTGAAGGGAAAGAAAAAGGGGAAGGTCTATTTAACAGAGAAGGGTATCACTGTTCTTCTGGCTAAATCTGCACTCCTCAGATAAGGGAGGCACAAACCACAAGCACAAAAAGAGTCGAGGATTTCCACAGCATAAGGAAATGTCAGTGCTAATAACTTGGCACAAACGACCATCTGTTAAAAGGAAAAATCCTATCCACTTATTTACCCCTCTGTTTCTTGTTTCAATATGCCTCATGCAAATTCCAGACAAGAAAATGTAGCACAAAAATTATACAGAAATGCCAGTGTATGCAAAGGACTATTAATGGCATTGATACACATACAAACACAAAACAGAAGATAAATGCATCCCTGTCACATGGGGATCCAAACCATTTCTATACTCATAGGAAGTTTTAATCTTTTTTTTTTTTTTTCCTTATATGCAATGAAAAAAATCCATAAAAAAAGCTGTTTATATGCTCCTCCCAATTACCTTTCATGATGGATTTTAATCAAAAAGTTTCCTCAGTTGCAAACTGTTATCAAGAGATTAGCACTTGTCAGTGTAACCCCACAGTACAAAGAAAAGCAGCATTCTGCTGTGTTTCAAGTGCTAACCTGGGAGCCAGGACACCTCAATCCCATCCCTGCTCCTGTCATTCATTGTCTTAACACTCCATCATTAAGCCACTGAATTTCACCATTCTGCTGGCTATATATTTGTTCACAGTCTCATCAAAGTCTGCAAATACCTCCCAGAAACACAGTGTTCCTGGTTACCAACCACAACACATTTCTCTCCTTGCTCTAATTTCAGCCTACAGTTATAAAACAGGAGCACTAATCCCTTCTTACCAGTTTCAGGGTGATGGAGGTTAATTTATTAATGCCCATGAGATCATCTGAGATAGCCAAATAGAGTATGGGGAAATGCAGATATGTTTGATCTGTAGGAATACTATAACTAAACTATAGTTGCAATACATAATCCAGTAAAGCTGATTTAAAAAAAACCTGCTTAGCAGAAAACTCATACAAAAGCCAACAAACACTTACAGAACTTTTATTTTTACATGTCATTTTAGAAAAAAGTTGCATAGGAATTTATCTGTGCATAGGCAGGGGTAGTTATTTTCTTAATAGTTTTGTAGTCATTTTGCTGCAATTCTTTCTTCATTTTTAAAGCCACTCTTTCCTAGATAATCCAATTGGAAATACACAAGAAGACCAGGTTTAATTTTCAGTGCTCACCACAAACTTAATTGCAACTTACAAAGCAATTCAGGGCTTTTTTTCACTCAGAAAACTGGCAAGGTGCTCATAAATAAGGGGGTTTGTAATATTTGTCTGTATAGCATATGAAAGGGATGGAGAAGATTTAGACTCTCATTGAAAGAAGTGATTCCTAGGAAGCAAGTTATATCATAAATATCTCAAATGTAGGACAGAAGAAAAGTCATGAAATAATAATAGAAGTGTTCTCTAACTGGATATTTTCATAAAGCATACAAACACCACCAGACAAACAAAAAGCCCACAAAACCCCAAACAGTAGGAAGAAGGCTGCAGTTACAGAAATTATACAGTGAAATCCCCACTTTCTTCAAAAAAGAATTTTCTTGAGGACTATATGGATGGGTCCTATTGAAAGGATCAAGGTGTTGGTAGCTTGTATGTTATATCCCAAGTCAGCTGTGTTGTGAACAGAATGAATTCCCACTCTGCTCTTGCTGTATTGCAAACATGCTGGTGTTTGCCTTACTTTAAACACCAACCATCACTAAACCTCAGCCTTCCCCTCCACACACAGCTGAGTTTTGAGCACAGTGCCTGATAAACAGAGATGTGGTGTAACTGGAACACATCCAGGAAAAACAGGGGACTCAGACAAATCCAAGTCCCAGTCCCAGCTCCCTGCTGAAGCCCTCAGAAGAGGTGCAGTGATGGTTCTGCCCCAAAGAGGCAGGAGCTTTGGTTTCAGCTCTAGCCCAGAGAGGGTCCCTGGGGCAGGGTGGGCAGGGTGAGGCCAGGTTTGCTGTCAGTCTGCAGGGGATCTCCACTCCCCACTCCCATTTGTGTTTGGAAAATAATTTGGGTTTCTCTTTCAAAAATGTTCACAGAACTAATTAAGGGGAACCCACCAGTGACCTTTGAAAACTAATTATTTCTGACAGTGTTCTGGAATAATTAAAAAAAAAAAAAGGATGGAACTACTAAAGGAAAGGGCTGTAGTGTGCTGGAATGCTCTCCCTGCTGCAGTCGCCTGCCCTGCCCCGCACAGGTTCTCTCATCCAGGAACCCCTGTGCAGTGCAAAGTCACTGCAGTGCTTTCTGTTCCTGCTGCCTTCTCAGTGCTCGACCCAGGAAATAAATCCAGACCTTCCTTTTGCTCTGCTGACAGTCTGACTGAAAGGAAAACCCTAATTTTATTCCAACTTGCATGGTCTCAGGTTGTGCCAGGGGAGGTTTAGGTTGAACATTAGAAAGAATTTCTTTAGGGAGAGGGTGATCAGCCATTGGAATGGGCTGCCCAGGGAAGGGGTGGATTCTCCATCCCTGGAGATATTTCAAAAGGGACTGGATGTGGCACTCAGTGCCATGAGCTGGGAACCACGGGGGGAGTGGATCAAGGGTTGGACTTGATGATCTCTGAGGTCCCTTCCAACCCAGCCAGTTCTATGATTCTATGATGATTCTATGAAGTACTGGTTCATCTTGCAGCATGGCTACCTGAGAACTAGATTCACACTCTGGAAAACAGAGTATCCCAGCAACATCCTCATCCTCACCAAACAAAATACCCAGTCTGCAGTGCAGCCACACCAAGGAAACTATTTCTGAAGCAGAGAAACTGAACAAAGTAGTTAAACTTCATTTTTGCAATTATGTACAGCAATTACACAGGAACCAGGATTTCTTTATGTCAGGAGACTGAGCAAAAGCCAAAAAGGCTCACTTATGCATTACAGCTTTCCAGTCATTTCATACTTTGGTGAACAACTTGAAAGCCTTGAGAGAGCAAACAACCAGCAATTTTGCTTTGAAAGGTTAAGCCCAAAGGGAATTGGCACTTGAGGCAAGAACTTTACTTTCTGAAAAATATACATTCCATGAACTGTAATTAGAGCTGTGAGAATAATTCCTTTGTCAGCCCACTGGCCAAAAAAAAGGGAAGAGAGTTCACTTTAGGTCTCAGAAACGTTTCCTCCCTAGGAGGATGTCACAGAAATGACCACACTCAGGCCCAGCAGCTTCACTTCTACAGGGGATACTCCTGGACCTGTCCTGCTGCCCTGACAGAAATGTTCTGCACATGCTGAGCAAGTGGCTCCTTCCAGTCTGGTGACAGCCATTTGCAACCCAATTGGAGCCAAATTTGTTTCATGCTCAGTTACAAGCAAATGCACTGCAAACTCTGCTCTTATTCCCTGTGCTGCTCTCCTGCATTAGCTGATGGAGGAGTTGATATTACATGATGCAGCCGAGCTGAAGACAGTGGTTAACTGTAAAAAAAAAAAAAAAGCAAACTGCACCTCTCTCAGAAAATAAAATAAAAATAGCGTGTGAAACAAAAGTTCCAGATTTCATAGAAAAAGAAATGAAAATGAAAATGACTTCTAAGTGTATTGATACCATTTTGAAATACTATCACACTGCTCATGAATCATTTTCTTTTGAATGCTAAACACAACCACAAGCTACAGAATGCTTTTACCTGCACATAACATGAAGGGGGGGTCACTGAGGATACTAACAATATAATTATATATAAACACAAGTATCTTGGTCCTTCTTCCACCTATTTTATTACCAATCCATGTAAACAACAGACTATATAATTCTATAGAGCCTGTGCTAAATAATAATACAGAATACAAAAGCATAGACATTCTATATTACTTAAACCTAACAAAGAACACAATACACTGTTCTGAAGGGGACTGGAAATGTAAATTCTGGCTACCCATCTATAAAAAATTCTGTAAATAAATGTAAATTCTGGCTACCCATTTCTATAAAATTCTCTGTGCATATTTGACAGTAGCAGACAGAGGAGTGGCATGCTGGGTTCAGACACCTGAAACCACTTTTCCTAGAAAAGATCCCTTAGTGCCAGCCTCAGTGCTGCCATCAATCAGTATGCTAAAGGTGCTGTGCAGCATCTTAAAATAAATCAGCTCCTGCAGCCCTGGCCCAGCAGCCACTATCTCACTTGTTCCTGATTTATCTGATCAAGTGTCAAAGCTGAATATCAGACCTAAGCTGCTGTCCCAGCAAACTGGGATGACAGAACTACTCATTCCTCCAGCCAAAACATTGAGGCATCAGCAGGGACACATGATTCAGCCCACCAAAATTTAACTGGACACAAAGCACAGAAACAACTTATTTATAACTGGAGGTGACCAAGTCCTAACAAGGAGCAGAATGATTCCTGGGCAATATATGTATTTCCAGCATTAAACCACCAAATTTATGTTGCACTATGTAAGGATAACTATAACTATGTAAGGATAACTATAGCAACCCATTTCTTTCTCTCTTACCCCTTATAATAATGTTTAAAATATAATAATGCTGCTTAAAATAATCTTTAGTCTTATGGAGGCACAAACCTTCTGTTTCAAATAGCCTCTACTGTAGAAAACAATAATAGTTAATAAATGGCATTATTTCAAAATTTCATTTCTTTTAATTGACCTGGTGGTGGTGGAAAAGCATGTAAAAAATGGGTGAAAAAGAAATAATAGAAAGTTGAATCAATGGGATGTATTCTTTGACCATCTAAAGTGCCTGTTATTTTGTGACTGTGCAAAAAAAATAGCAAAACACTGGTGCCATAACACACCTTTGTTCTGGAGCTATAACAGCCCCTTTCTGAGCTTTTTAGCAACTGGATGATTTACAGGGAGTACTGGTTTAATCCTAGAAGTGCAAAAACTTCAGGGTAATTGCAGTTCCCAGTCATTTATTGCTATTGCTTTGAATGATCTTTAATCTTTACAATCAAGGCAAAATACCCATAAACACATTTATGAGTCTTTTTTTCCAAATACGTCTCTCCTTCAAAGTAAAAGAATCCATCTGAGAGGGGGAGGAGAAGATAAACATCTCCTGATCACACTCGGTACTTTGAGATAAATAGCAAGAAAACCAAGCATTAAAAATGTGCTGGAGTCAAAGGCAGAGAAATAGCCAAGCTCTTCCCCAGCACAGCCCATTCAGATGGTTGCTTCTCTTCTACTGGTAGCCAGCAAGAAGAGTATTAATTATCCAAGGGAAACAGCATGGAATGAAGGCAGAAGCTTTTCTCACTGCAAACACACAAACATCAGTCTTGACACATACCTCTTAGCTCAGCTCTTGCTCTGAAACTCTCCCATTCCTCACCTTCCACATCAGCAGGTGCAGAGCACTTCAGGTACATTATCTGCTGACTTTAATGTGCCTACAATTACATTTTTGGGGCATTTGCTAAGATATACTCCACCACCCTTGGGGAGTGATCTCTCTCTCTTCCACTATTGAAAGAACAGATCACAGAATTTGAGAAGATTGGTGAAGAAAGGGCCTCTCCTGAGTTCCTACTCTACCTTTCCACACCATTTCCCCTCTCCAGGCTACAGCTGCCAGCAGACACACTTAATTTAACTTCTCCTAATTGCACTGGAAACTCAGTTAGATTCATTGACTTCAGCTGGAGCAGAATTAAGAGAGTACTGAGCAAGTCAAAGCTTAGAATTCTTTTCCTTCTAAAATATGCGCAATAAATCTACTCCAGTCACAGACATACACTGGAATTTATTGTGTTTTCTTCTATTCTGGGTGTAAGGAAGTTGTTAGCATTGATGTTAAACAGCTTTTACGATTTTCCTTCTAAAATATTTATCAGTACAATTCTAGGTGGAGATACATGTTCTTGCAGAGGTTTAAGATCAATTTCTGTGAAATTAGTTTGGAAAAATTAGGGCTGATGAGTATGAACAGTGAATTTGACCATGTTCAGCTGCAAAATTCTAATCTTTATTTAACATGAACACATTCTGATGATTTCTCCACTAGGGAGCAAATTCAGAGCATTTTTCAAGGAGCTCTAAGTGAGGAGATGAAGGACTAATGTCTGGAATAAGAAAAAAAAAAAAAAAAAAAAAAGGGAAAACGAGAAAGAAAGCAAAAGACTGGTTTGGGTTTGTTTCAGCACTCAGCTTTGGGTTAGCTCAGAGGGCCCTTCTGCACATTTGGTCTTTGCACCTCCAGTTCCAGAACAACCCTTTGCCCCATGCTGCATGGCTGCTGCAGCACAACCTGGATGGAGCAACGTGTGAGCTGGCTGCAGCTCGGGTCCCTGGAGGCTAAGAGGGGTTATTTTGGTTAAATCTCACTGCACAGATGCATTCCAGCACTGACAGAGCTCTTAGAGATATTAAGTATCCAGGAAATGCTGATTGTCAGCTGTGGTGTTAGAGTGCTGAGGGGAGAGAAGCAGAGGGAGGTAATTTCATTTTGATTTCTGGGCCTTGCCCCTCTTCTGTGCTTTCTTTAGCAAACAAAAATACAGTCTGGGGGTGTTTAAGTCTCTGCTCAATCACACTTTTCAAACAGAAAGAAAGAAATCTGATCTTCATCTACAAAATCTACTGGATGATAAGAAGTTTGCTCCTGGCATACTGAGGCCTGATATATAGCAGCAGGATTCACATCACCTACATACACATTTGGTAAAGAATGGATCCTTCTCTAATGTTTTCCTTTATCTATCACTAACCAGTGAGAATCCAGTCTCTAGCCCCACTGGGGAGGTTTAGGGCCTTCATCCAGCCAGAAGTCATTGAGAATCCCACGTGGCTTTTTGTTAAACTTTCGGGAAATACATCCAAAAATCTGCTTTTTCTCCTGTATAAATTTGTAGTCAGGGCTCTATCACTTTTCCCCACTTTCATCAAACAAATAAGAACACAGCCAGCTCTTCTGGAAAGCCCTTTCCCTGAAACATTTTCTGGTTTTGACCCTTTGGAGGAAAGAACTAAGATACAGAATTGAAAAATTATTAACTTTTTTTCCCCCATAACTTCTAGCAAACATTTGATGAATTCTTATAAGAAACACATCCACAAACTACAATTTGGGTGTTTCCATGTTTCAACACACTGGCAATGGGAAATTTGAGTATCTTGCACCAGACAAGATGCTGCTACTCTCGTAGCAAGTAAATATTTTTCTTTTAGCTATAGAAATATGCTGTAAGTTCTTTTGCTGAATCAAAAGGAAAGCATGAAGAGAAATAATAGTTTTTGCTTTTTTCAGTTGCTTGCAGCTGTGCAAGTTGAAAAGCATAAGGGCCATGATTTGCAAAACTCATGAAACAGAAACACATCTGGAAACCAGAACCTAAAAACTTCTGTTTGTCCCAGCCTTGCCATATGCAAAGAAATCTTACTCCAGTTATTTTTGTAAAAATACACTTTTTGTAAAAATTGCACCTACATAGCAATTTTTTCTGTAGACATCACTTCTGATATCTGTGGGAAAATAGCACAGCTACTTCCATGAGGAGAATTGCTTTCAAATAAACTTATCGTTCATGCAGAGTACCTGAAAAGAATATTTTCCCCCTTTTTCTTCATGTCAGGTTTCCTTCTGAAACTCTAATCTATTTTTACACTGGTAATATCACTCATGTTGAGCTTTTCCCTTGTATACCTAAGTCTCAATTCACAAGAAGGGGAAAAATAATAAAAAAAACCCAAACCCGAACAACACCACAAAATTAAACCAGTAGGATTTTAACTGTATAAGAGCACAGAAGAAGAGAGACAAGACAAGTCCTAAGATGACTTTCAGCATAACACAGCATAATTATCCTGGTTTTAGAACAAGGCACACCTAGCTTGCAGATCTCAGTGTTATCTTTCATAGCACAGACTGCAGATATAAAAAATGATGTAACAGAACTAATAATTTGCCTTAAAAATACTGCCAAAGTTGACTTTTGTAGAAAGAATTCAGAAATCACAGCCTCTTAATTTAGAACCATTAACAGGATGCTAAAGGATGAGGCTGGAGAACTCATCCTTTTCTTCTCCTACTAATGAAAGAGGCACCCAGTAATTAAAAGGTTTCCTAAGGACCTGTTAGAAAGCCTGAAGAGCCTCTATGGGCAAACTGTCATGACCAAAAGAGAGTTACCATACAAGCCTCAACATAAAGTGGTCTTGCTGTCATCATATGAAGGTGCAGTGAAAGTTCTGGACAAGGATGCCACAGCAGATGAAAAAATAAAAAAAATTTTAAAATTCAGTGACTTCTTCCCGTGGCTTTTTCCTCAGATCTAGATTTCAGTCTCTGACCATAAGAACTTCGTGGAATCTCATCTCAACATCTTTTCTCTGTATTTTATTTAGTAGCCAAATCCATAGAGTTTTCTAGTATGTTGTGTAAAATAGACTCTGAAAATGGTTTTACTTCTGACTCACTTTGACACAGTGTTTTTGAAGTGAAGTGAATTTCTGAGGACTGTAGTAGAACCTCCACTTAAGATCTATGCCTGGCTGCTGACCCAGAGATAGCACTTCTTGTTACCTGTCTAGCTCTATCCAGTGAGAGAGATTTTCTGAGATAAGTATCTTTTGGTTTGCAAAGACTGCTTCATGAAATATTTTCTCCAGTCTGAAAAGCAAATTAAGAAGATTACAACTTAACAGTCTTGCATGAAATTGTCCAACAACTTGGCAACTAATGATTTGTACAACAGCCATCAGCAATGGGAATTTTTACAGGGGCAGAAATCACCTGGTACCACATAGGTGAGATTAAAAAAACCATCAACACCACCAAAATAATGAGATATTCACGATAGAAAAATAAATTTGCTAAATGTGTAAATATTTCCTGTCCTTTGTAGTACATACAGATTATGTCCACACACACCAGTACAGAATAGAATTCTCAAATGATTTCTTTAACACTTTACATTATCATTCAGGTCTATTTGATTTGATCCAGAGAGCTGAAGAGTCTGCTTTGAAAATACTGTGAATTACAAAGACTGCCAAAAAATCAGCAGCCTTCTTGGAGATGTTAAAAAAAAAAAAAATTCCAAGAAATCCAAGCAAATATATAAAGGCTTTGTCCTCTCTTTCACCTACGTAATGCACCCTGTCATTTTGCAATGAATAAAAAGGATTTAAAATAAAGGATTTTTTATATTTTATTTTTTATTTTAAAATAAAAGGATTTAAAAATGCATCTGTTTTCTCCCCAGACTAAGATAGCTGAAAGGCAACCTAGAAGCTGGCCTCTCCTGTCAGCTTTCCACACACAATATGCAAAACATCCCTGTAGCAACAAGACAACAGTGCTAAAAGCTGAATGCCAACATTCTAGCTGAAACCACATCTAGCTGGGAAATGAGCTCTAAGGGACACCACAGTCACTATGGCTTTGTTTGTCACACACCACATTTAATTTAATAGCTACAGAAGTGAAGCAAAATTTAAAGGTGTGCTTATTAACCTGCAAAGATAAGAACTACCTATATTGAAATATTTTAATCACCAGGCAATTGATACCTTGGAATATGTCACCCAACTTGGTATTTAGAGCACTTGGTATTTAGAGGAGAGCCTTTCACATCAGAGTGTCACAGGATCTTCCATCTGTTGCTTCACTTCACACGTACAGGGCAAAGGCTGCACAGACAGCAATACTTCAGGCTTCCAAATACAAACCCACACTCAGTTATAAGGAAATTATAAGGCATGCAACTTCTGTACACACACACACAGAGGGCATCATCTGACTTGCAGTATGACAGTAATGCAGCATAAAATGGCAAATCTGGACAAATTTACATCCTGTCTGACACTCAGGCTGGGGCCTTTCTGGAAAAACTTTGGGTCTGTACCATCTCCTCATCAGTCCCTGAACTCCCTGAAAGTGATGATGCTCAGTGGCAATGCAAAGAGATACAAAGATAGATAATAAACTGGCATTCTGTTCTGTGGAAAGGTGGTGTAGTAAATTTTTCACTTTTGTATTCCCACTTAGAACTGGAAAGAAAATAAGAATGAGCTCTTCAGACCTGGTATGCTGAGTTCTAGCTTTCCACAAAAGGAACAAAGCACTCTGCTCCTTCACTCCTCCTTTAACATTAAGTTGCCAGTTTAAATATACATTAAATATATTTATATTTATACTTTATTTATATTTATGTTATTACATTAAATATATAATATTTACATTAAATATACAAATCGCTCCAAAAGAAGTGCTTTTTTCCTTTGAGAGCAAGCAAAAATCTACCAGGATTATCTTTCATATTACAAACACACGTTTGTTCTGCAAACAGGTTTCTTGGTTCTTAACAGAATTTACTAGGAAATTTCTGCATCTCACACGGATTTACTTTTAGTTCTGTGAAATCCTTCTAAGGAGCCAAGACTGACGTGAGCCATGCCACTGAGAGAATGAGACTGTGATGCCAGATGTTGTTGTCTAGTCAAATACTATTCCATTTCATGCTTTTTGAGCTTGGTACACAATGTTTCTTCTTGTAAAATTTATTGCATTATTCCTCTGAAAACATGAAAAATGTGGTGAGAACTGCAGCACGCATTTTATTGGGAAAATATAGCAAAGGAAAATGGTCCAGAATTCTTATACATAAATGAGACTTTGTATTTGACTATGCCCTTGTTAAACAAAGAAAAACTCCATTTATGATGTATGTGTGGGCCTTTAATTTTGCTCTAAATTTACAGTTACTAGGAATATGAAAATCTGCATTATTCCATTATTGATTTAGATAAGAAAACAGAAGAAATGTCAACTTTTAAAATGAAATTGAAGGGCTATTATCACTGTATTGTATAAGGGGAAATTTTTCTGGATTCAGTTCTAATCAGGCATCAAGTTCATGTTTACTAAAGCCAAACAAAGCCTACAAACTGAAATTATCACAAGGTTTCAGTGATTTTTCTTGTCATAAGAACTATATTAACAGCTAGGTTTCACCTAAACAAATTAATTTAGTTTACCTTCAAATTCCTACATATACCCATAAAGATTAATCATTCATGGAACAAATTTAAAATACTACATCTTCCTAAAATACAGAACCAGAGATAAGAAAACAAATATGTGAATTTGTTGCACATACATTTACTGTTGTAACTATAGATTCAGTGGATTGTTCTGTTGCTGTGCTGTTGACACATGCCTACAACTTTACAAATAATCCATTTCTTTTTCAATGGTTGCTTTTCAGCTACAGAAAAATTCAACCAATAAGTGTGGACAAGTATGCTTCTAGTCTGTTCTCAAAATAAGGGTACCAAATAAAACAATAAGGAGTTCTTTAAAAAAAAAAAAAAAACAGGAAGTCAGATTTAGCTGTAGTTACTGATTTTGAAGTAAGCCAAATTTTCTAAAAGTGAATCTAATCTCCTTGTAAGAGGATAATAAATGTTAAAGAGAGTGGGAATTAAAATGTTGCCCATGAGACAATTAACAGTAGAATTAAATTCTGCTGTTACAGACATTAAAAGATGTTTTATTTCCTCCATTTTGTAAAAGTACTTCAGGAGTAAAAGTTTTAAGAATTCTACAAAACATTCACATTTCTTCTGTAGCCCACCCACTTTTCATCCTGGCTCTGTATTAGAGAAAAATGATGCATACAGAGAATGGCAATTGCCTGCAGGGTCTGTGTAGCCTATTTCACCAACCACCACTGCCAATGAAAAAACCAAACAAAAAACCTCCCCCCCAAAAAATCAAAGATTTTTCAGAATTTGCAAAATATTTATCTCCTAGCTAATCATATTCTAAATTTTTAAAATTATGTTCCCTCACAATAATTTTCAGGAAAAAAAAAAAAAGTTAAACATTTTCCAGAAAGCATTTGGTCCTTAACAACAGCTCAGCAGATTTTTCCATACTCTGTTTCACAGAATTGGCTGGGTTGGAAAGGACCTCAGAGATCACCAAGTCCAACCCTTGATCGACTCCCCCCATGGTTCCCAGCCCATGGCACTGAGTGCCACATCCAGGCTCTTTTGAAATATCTCCAGGGATGGAGAATCCACCCCTTCCCTGGGCAGCCCATTCCAATGGCTGATCACCCTCTCCAGAAAGAAATTCTTTCTAATATCCAACCTAAACCTCCCCTGGCACAACTTGAGACCTCTTGTGCCCTCTTGTCTTGCTGAGAGTTGCCTGGGAAAAGAGCCCAACCCCCCCTGGCTCCAACCTCCTTTCAGGGAGTTGGAGAGAGTGATGAGGTCTCCCCTGAGCCTCCTCTTCTCCAGCCTCAACACCCCCAGCTCCCTCAGCCCTTCCTCACAGGACTTGTGCTGGATCCCTTCCCAGCCTCCTTGCTCTTCTCTGGACCTGCTCCAGCACCTCAATCTCCTTCCTGAGCTGAGGGGCCCAGAACTGGACACAGGACTCAAGCTGTGGCCTCCCCAGGGCTGAGCACAGGGGCAGAATCCCTTCCCTGGACCTGCTGGCCACGCTGTTCCTGAGCCAGCCCAGGATGCCATTGGCCTTCTTGGCCACCTGGGCACACTGCTGCCTCCTCTTCAGCTTCCTGGCAATCCAGACTCCCAGCTCCCTTTCTGCCTGGCTGCTCTCAGCCACTCTGTGCCCAGCCTGGAGCTCCCCATGGGGTTGTTGTGGCCAAAGTGCAGGACCCGGCACTTGGCCTTCTTGAACCTCATCCCGTTGGCATCAGCCCAACTCTCCGGTCTCTCCAGGTCCCTCTGCAGAGCCCTCCTGCCTTCCAGCTGATCCACACTCCCCCCAGCTTAGTGTCATCTGCAGATCTGCTGATGATGGACTCAATCCCCTCATCTCAATCCTCACTAAAGATATTAAACAGAACCGGGCCCAACACTGATCCCTGGGGGACACCACGGCCGCCATTTTGATGCAGCCCCGTTCAGCACCACTCTCTGGGCCCGGCCCTCCAGCCAGTTCCTAACCCAGCACAGATGCCCCTGTCCAAGCTGTGGCCTGACAGCTTTTTCAGGAGAATGCTGTGGGAGACGGTGCCAAAGGCCTTGCTGAAGTCCAGGTAGAGCACATCCACAGTTTGAGGGGGGCAAAGTCCCAGGCTGAGAAAGGTGGGTGGAAGCTGTAGAACTGTGTTTCCATGAAACATCTCTGTGTGCCAGAAAAAGAAACCACAGGTCCCCTCCATCCATATTGGTTTCCATTCCTACCTTTTCCTTGTACAACTGACAGCACAAATGGGCTCATACTCCATGCTGGACTGTCTGAGATACTTGAGAACCTTTTCTTTCAGTGTGCAATACTGTGATTCTGAGGAGCATGATCACAACTATCAGAGAAAGATCAGCTCTCTCTCTCTCCAGAGCCTCATCTGGCAAGGTGCTCTTTAGGAATCCAAGAGCTTGCAAACCCTTGCAAGCCCTCTTCCACTGGTACCCACCAGATACAGCACAAATTTAAGACCCAAGTCAAAAGCCATGCCTCTTTTAAAAATATATGTACATCAGTTTAGAAGATGTAGCTTCCATGTGTGTTGTCAGGAAGCATTAAAAGGAAGAAAGGCACTAGAGGAGATCAACCCCCAGCTATGTCTTGCTGAGAGTTTTACATACTTGAGAGAGCAGAATGATGCAATGGCACTGGGCAGAAGGGCAACAGAAGGCAACGCAGGGGAGGTCAGGACACAAATCAGCCTCTTTCAGTGTGTGCTCTGAAGACTTCTCTGATCGTCTAAACCTGAGTACACCTCAGCCTGTAAGAGCAACCGGTTCCTACTAACCCTCACAAACCAGGCAAAATAATAGAACTGAGTAAATGAACTAAAACCATCAGTAGTTCTAATTTATTATCTTGACTTTGCATGAGGTATCAGTGGGGAGCTACAGCCTCTGCCTCCCACACTTCTCTCTCTTTCCTCCCCACACTACATTCAGTGCACAGATGCTTTCCCAGCAGTGGGTTGTTCTGCCGCCAGTTCCTTTGTCTTTCTTGCACTGCCCCTGACTGTACTCCTCTGGGGGTAGCTTGTCCTGCTTCTAACAAGATGTAGTCTACAAGATGTAGTCTACTTGAAGTCTACAAGTCACAATTTAAAGCACCACAGCATCTCTAATGACCTGTATGGAAACAATGTTCTTGCTTGAGCAGGAGAAGAAAGGAGGAAGAAAATCATGGCCTCCATGGCTAGAAACAGGACAACTGCTAAACATTTATTATAAAAAACAAACCTAAACCAATTATTTTGGAGTTCTAAAAGCAATTAATATAGATTGACTTGATGTACAATTGAAGACACTACCATAATCAAGGCATAAATGCTATGTCACAGCATCTCTGGGTACCCAGGTATAAACCAGATACATCTCTTAGGTGGGTCTGGCAGACCTCATTATAACAATTTGGAACAAGTAAGTGCTACTTACAAAACCCCTATTCAGTTTAGGGACTAGATGAAGTTCTAAAAGGTCCATCTTTTCAAATATAAAATTATCATTTAGAAAATATAATGTTTGCTTGTATTTGGAGAAGTGGTCACATTTCAATCAAAGTGTTTTCCCATCTTCCTGAAACACCTGGTAAAGCAGTTAAAACACCCGAGATCCCTGCTAAATGGGAACTACTCTTCCAAGTGGTCAAGTTACTTTTAAGAATAGGAAGTTTTACATATTCTCACCCAAAATTTTTATTTACAGAAAATTAATCTCTAGCTAGAATATTTTAAAACTACTTAGTTTTTTGCATGTAGGTCCCAATGAGACACCGTCTTGACATTGGCTGAGGGAAAGAATAATTCAGTACATGTGTTTTGGGATCTCTGTTAACTCTGCAATATGTAAGATTCCTTAATAGGAAGTTTAAACAAAGCAGCATTACTTTTCCTGGGAAGATCCTTTTCCACCTACATATTCTATAATGCTGTTCTCTATATGATAGCTTTGCCATCCATAAATATTCAACCATCTAGAATAACATTCCAAGGCCAAAGCCAAAAGAAAATGAAACTGAAAACTTTCAATTCATTAAAATTAATCTTAATTCATGATACAACCAAAAATAACATAAAAAGAGAGAGGATAAACACAGCTAATTGTACAATTATATCATTAGGTTAAGTACCTGATAATTAACAATACATTGTGACTTTTTTTTTGTTCTAAAGTTTTTTATTGGTTTTGAGTAGCAGTTGAAGGAGCTTTGTTATTATAATTACACCCAGCCAAGCAGTGCTAGAGATGAGCATTTGTTTCCTGCCTGAGCTAAGTCAGCCTAAGTGAGTACACTCTGTCCCTGAGAGCACTTTGGGGCTCAGCCATGAACCAAAACCAACAAGTGAGATGTGAGCACGAATTTATTTAGGCCCCCTTCAATGACAAGATTCAATAATTGGCTCAGTTACTTTTAATACACTGAGAGAATCTCCTTGAACATAATTTTATGTATGTTATAACTTTATCTTAGGTTCAATAATACTGATTTTTTGCTTTCAGCTTCAGGTTTCTTAGGTTATTCAGCTAACTTCATCTCTCTAATAAACACTGATGAGGGTATCTAGTCTTGAGAGACTGAAAGGCACTCTCCCAATTTTTCTTTTCTACTTCATTTCTATGTGTGCAATTGACACTGCATATTTTTATTATTTTACAATTCAAATACCTAGAAGGAAGAGGTCTTCAAAGTGTCTGAATTAAATGAGATCTATTTCTTGCTCTACTCTTCCTTTAATACTATTTCAGACAAATCCAGTGACAGTACGTTTAATCAAACACCTTCCTCATACAGCTTGGAATTTTGTATTGGGTTTTTTGGTTGTTGTTGGATTTTTGTTTTTGTGGGGTTTTGGTTTTTTGGTTTTGTTTTCTTTTGAAAAAATTCACTTGCATTCTCCATATCTCATATTTACATTTTCTCCAACTGCATTTTGACTTACCTCTGGAAAAGTGCAACAGACACCAGTGTTGCTCCATAGATTTATGTAAAGCTTAACTGAATGATAGGAGTGAAGAGCATACCCTAAAATTAGACTGTTTCCATAGAAACAGGAGAGCACCCACAGAATTGTAATAACTTCACTTGATAAAGCCAAAAGAAAGGGCATATTTATGTATTGCTGACAAAAAAGATAGCAGCTAGCATTTTACTGTTTAGGGGATTTTACCTTTAGGCATAATTCTGAAGGGTATTTTGTTCAGATAAAATGAGTTGCTTGTTTTGGTGCCAGAAGGCACACGTTTGTATAAAATGTGGAGTGCACCACTGTTAACACACCCTTTTCTCCAGGAACAAGAAGACCACTGCTAACCATGAAAAATAACCTCTATCCCTACTGGAAAAGCCCTCTGTTTCTACAGCTAATGACCTTGGCACTCCTTCTCATCACTGTAGCCCACCAGGGGCTTCACACCTGGACACACAGCTTCAGGTTGTCCTATCATACTCTGACTGCTCACTCTTGTGTCACACACAACCTTCAACAGTTGTTTTCTCTTGACTACTTTGAAAATAACATCAGTGAAAATGTTACAGCCTGAAGGAACTAAGAAGGCAACTCCGTGACAGTGATTGCTACTTGACAAATATTCAGGTTCTAAACCCTTCTCTACATGGGGAATTTCAAATCATTCTAATGTCAGAGACAAAATGCTGACTCTTACCAGGTCATATTTGCTATAAAACCCATTGTAAACACACTATTGCCTGTATCAGCTAAACTTGCAACCCACTCAGAAGAGACAAATCCTTTGGAGGTGTTTTTCTGGTTGTTTAGCAATAAAATTATTTCTTTTGCCACCTCTTCTTTTAATAGTTTATTCTTGAATGCTACATCAACTGGTCAAAAACCATACAACAGATCAATGACTGATTGTTCCTCTCTGCCTTCAGCAACCATTCAAATACACACTTCAGCTTTCCTCACTTTTAGGCAACTCTTCCAGTATTCTGAAATGAGCTCAACAGATCAATAGTCAATAGGCTGTACAATTCCTCAAGGAGGAGGCCTTGTAATACTTGATGATGTGAGTTTATTAGTGAATTCTAACTTATTTAATAATGCAAGTTCGGGTACTTTTTGTAGCTATATTTTCAAGAGATTTTTTTTTTTTTTAGCCCTACATAAGGGCTCCTTCCTCCTTCCTTTAGAACAGCCTGAAAGCAGAGCTGAAATCCTTTCTCTTCCCCATATACTTGGTTTCCATATCAACCTTTACTCTTTGGATGTATAATTCTTCTCATGACATTGGGCATATCTAACTGATTGTCTGCATTTCTGAGGCTCTAATTTAAGCCCTCATTGCCTCTTTCCTTTTTCTTTCCATTTCCCATGCATTACTTTATATTTTATAGCTGCCTTTGCTCTTTCCATAAGTAAAATTGCTGTGTTGCAAGCTAGAGGGTTATGGAGCACCTCGTATTAGATTCCGATTTCCCAGCTATCTTTCACATCTTTCTAATAAGAACTTAATTTCATTTTCTGCAAATTCACTTCCATCCCTAATAAAATATTACCTTTGTGTGTCCTGCTGTGATATGTATATATGCATTATAGCTCCTGTGAGTTGCTCATTTGGATCCCTGTGCATAAAAAGAATAAACTCATAAATACCTGCTTAAAAGCTACTCCCTCCTTTACAGCTCTCCATTCTCATAAAAATGAGGGAAAATATAAATTTGCTATGTCTGAGGCACAAGGATATTATTATTTCAGCAGCATAAGAATACCATCTTTCAAGTGACTTTCCCCAAATGACAACTTCTAATTCTTCAGTACATATTAGAGAGGCACTACATAAGATTGTTAGTCAACTTCCCATGGGATTTGATAATCCTGGAACAATACCAAAGTACACTTCATCAGTTTGGATATTAAATCCTAGGCATTCAAGATTCAATGTCTCCAATAGTTGATTTTCCTACCTTTCACCTCTCTTCCTCCCCACACAATTTCTTCTGACTTTATAACCACTTAATATTGCACTCATATCACTTCTACCAGACAATCAGTAATACTAAAAGTAAAATTTGTGCTTATAAATAATCAATGATAATAGTTCTCAGCATGGATATATAGGTAAAAGAAAACCTCCTAGTGACATTTCTCAGCTTGGAAAAAACAAAACCCAACAAAAAACCCAAACAACCCCCCTCAAAAAACAAATCAAACAAAACAAAACAATGAAAACCAAACCAAAGCCCTCTTTTGCATGCATAGACCTGATATAAAAATCTGAACTACTGACATAATGCAATCTGTAACTTGCATGCCAGAAAGAATAAACACTATTACTTTGATTTCTTAAAAAAAAGGAGATGTGGTCTGGGACAACAGGAATCTTCTTATTTCAAGTAATGAGCTGTGCCTAGTTAAAGGAGCTGTGGATACAGCCTGTTAGGGAACATCTCTTTTATCTCTAGGACCTCACACCAGCATGGAAAGACTCATGGGAACTCATGGAAAGACTCATGGATTTGCTTTCAACCCCACTGTTTTCTGGCTTTGCCACCAAGGTGAAAAAGATTCCTGATCAGGCAGCTATTAAATATTTTACTTGAAAATTCTAGAGGAGCTCAAAATGAAAGGAACTACCTTGATTCTAGCAGAGCAAAGTAGCATGAACTTGATTAAAGTATTGAAAGGATACTGACAAAAGACAAACCATAAAAAGAGTAAAACACAGGGGAAAAGACCTCCCTTTGCTCCTCCTTTCCCAGACAGTATGATTGCAAAATCTGTTTGTGGTTTCTTACCAACTTCTAAACTACAGCATGGAAAAGCATTTTCTGCACAACATTTTTAATTTATTCACAAATAGCCAGGGTAACATATTGTGTAGTCATAATACTCAATAGTTTATTGCACTCCACCTTTTCCAAGCACATTACCAACACAAATTTTCACAGTACTCCTGCCTGATAGTAATGCATTCAGGAAGAGAATTTATGGAACCAGGAAGCAGAGGGATCAAGGGATAGTTGAAGATGGTTCAAAAAGGAAAAAAAACCACCAAAAACCACAGAGCAGTAGAGCTGGGAGTAGGACACACACATGATAGCAGACTTGCCAAGCTGGTTTAATAGCAGGGGCTTTCAATGAGACCAGGAGGGGGAAGAGGGAAGTATTTGATGATGCCAGAGACCAACATGCTGAAAAGATGATGGAGGATACCTGAGTACACAAAGACAGAAATATTCAGGAACAGAATGCATTATTGAAAAATTATTTTGGATGAGTTACTAACAAGATATAAAATTCTTCTTTTTTTGGCTCACAGACACGAGCAAGTGCTACTTCCACCATCTTCTTTGCAACACCCAAAGTCTTCCACTGAGTTAGGAGGGAAGCTCGAGATTTTTCTTTTCCATGTCTTCCCACTGCATTTGATCCCTTGTGCCTTTTCCACCTAGACTGAAAACTTCCTCCACAAATGCATTTCCATATTGCCTGGGCCACGTTTCACATGCTGTGTTTGCTGTCAAAATGATTTTATAACAAAGAGCACAAAGTGTAAAATGAAAAGGAACAAGCTTTGGGATTACATTAACCAGGTTTTGCTTTTTCCAGGGAAGAAATAGCACCCTAAAAATGGCCTGATTGATCCAAGGGACATTCCCCTAGAATGAATTCTTTAAATACAGCATGGCTTAATTCTGAGTGCTGAGAATAAGCACAGGTTTCCATTTGATAGTTACATTTTGTTCGTTTCGTTCTTTTCTGAAAAGCCAAATTCTTAGTCTGCTTCATGATTTGTTTATTCTTAACTGGGGAGCTAAGTTATTCTGTAAGTTGATCCAAAAACATATTGACAGCTGCTGGTACTGGTGCACTATTTGTACATTAGCTTCTCCCTGTAAGGTTCCATCTGCTGTGACATCTCCACTTTAAGTTTCTGTCATTAAACTTCACAGCTTTATAAACACAACCTGTGCATTTAATTCCTTTATGTACTTCCCTGAAAAATATCCAAACATACCAATAAACTAACATCTTCTGAATGATCACTTCTAAGGCATACTTTCTGTTATGAGTGTTTTTCCACATTTGTACTGTCACAGGCTCAGTATTCTATGGTTTTTAAATACTATTTTCATTGGCAAGGATTATCCTCTGTGACACGGATCAGGAAAGGAACCAAAAAGAAAAGAAACTTGTGAAATTGAACCTGTGAAAAGGGAGAATTTAACACAGATCTACCATCATAAGAGTGAGAAAACAGAAATACAAAGCAGACACCCATCCTTCCACTGCAACTTGTACCACAAGGAACACAGATTCAGAGGGGGCTAAGTGAGGTGGCCTGAGAAAAGCCCTGGTGAGGCCACAGCTTGAGTCCTGTGTCCAGTTCTGGGCCCCTCAGCTCAGGAAGGAGATTGAGGTGCTGGAGCAGGTCCAGAGAAGAGCAAGGAGGCTGTGAAGGGATCCAGCACAAGTCCTGTGAGGTGAGGCTGAGGGAGCTGGGGGTGTTGAGGCTGGAGAAGAGGAGGCTCAGGGGAGACCTCATCACTCTCTACAACTCCCTGAAAGGAGGTTGGAGCCAGGGGGGGGTTGGGCTCTTTTCCCAGGCAACTCTCAGCAAGACAAGAGGGCACAAGAGGTCTCAAGTTGTGCCAGGGGAGGTTTAGGTTGGACATTAGAAAGAATTTCTTTAGGGAGAGGGTGATCAGCCATTGGAATGGGCTGCCCAGGGAAGGGGTGGATTCTCCATCCCTGGAGATATTTCAAAAGAGCCTGGATGTGGCACTCAGTGCCATGGGCTGGGAACCATGGGGGGAGTGGATCAAGGGTTGGACTTGATGATCTCTGAGGTCCCTTCCAACCCAGCCAATTCTATGATTCTATGAAAGGCCCCAGTTGAAGATGCAAAATTAGCTTTCATTTATCAGGTGTTTCACCAAGACACAGTGTGTGGCCTTGGACATTGATTGTGTGTCTGTTAGGAATCCAACATCCCAGCAAAATGGCCATGTGCCTTCTTCTCAGTATCTGACTTTGTCACTTTTCTAAGCAATACACAACACTTTGCCATGGGAGGTCAAACATGAAAGTCCATGACTATCCCCATGCTCCTACAAGTCACATAATATTACAAAATATTTTTTAAACTTGCACACCCAAGTATAAGAAACATGACCTAAGCAAACACACATACCTGGGTAAATCATAGAAAAGATTTGTTATGAACCCATAAAGTTTTAGATCCTGTTACTATACATAATTTTTCATACGTAAATTAGGTTTCAGAGGAAAAATAAAAGATATGAAGCTATATAAATACAGCTAAAAGATGGTGATTACTGTAACAAATTATGACTAGATTTGAATTTAGGATTTAGGCCTTGAAATCTCAGATTCCTTAGCTTTTTTCACAATGTCCTTGCAAGCCTTCTGGCACAGCCTATTATTATGTTAGCACAGAGGTCCCAGCCATCCCTCCCCATTCAGGGCATGACAGTGAAATCAGGAAGCACTGGAATTAGAAATTCCAGGGATGCAGGGATGCTCTTTGAGCAATGGAGATGTGAATTTCCCATTCCAGTTTCTGGTCTGCAGAGAGCCCAATGTGACAGAGCCCTGCAGAAGTGTAGTTCTGCTTCACAGTATTTTCAAGGAAGAGAAGTAGAAAAAAACCTGATGCTGTACAACCCTAGGCATGTTTTTCCACAAATAAATTGCATAGTAGTCAAATGTACTTAGGAATCATTTTAGGGCGGGGAAAAAGCAGAAAGAAACAGAATGTTACAGAAATACATTTGTCTGCCCAACATTGACATAAATACACCTAATTACAACAGATTTTTCCAAACAGCTCAGGTTTGCCACATTGTGCTCAGCATCAGCCCTCTCACCTGCACATTTTGCTAATGAAATAAAAAGAAAGGATGGGTGAATCTGAAATTAACTGGAAGATTTCTCCTGCAGTTTTCCTGAGTAAATTTCCTGCAAAACCAGACTTCTGCTTAGCAAAGTTTTGCTGTGTGTTTTGCATTTGCACTTAAAAAAAAAAGGTTGTTCCACAGCACTGAGGCTTCAGCACTCATTTGCAATACAGAAAAAGCTCAGGAGTTCCAAGTACTAAGTGAAAACTGCAAAAAATTAATACAGTATAGAGGTTAATCAGGGACAGGGAAGGGAGAGGAATGGGTAGGATTTCCACATGAGAATTTCAAGGATCCTTTTGATGACAGCTTTGCCAAACTAGACCCTTGCCACAGAAAGATTTGTTTCTATGAACTTGTATTTAGCTGAGGATAAAAGTGTTTTTAAAAAATGCATTCCTTGCCATATGACAGTAAGGCTTATAGGACTGCTACTAAAATAGGATGCCAATATTTTGTGTTAGAACTTGGCTATGAAATGTAAGAATCTCTGCCTCTTTGTGCAGGGAGAGTTTCTATTCCTATTTCTATCTGGGAATAGGTCACAACAAAAAGAAAGGCAGATTTATGATCTTCCTGTAGGAGCTTTCTTGGTTCAGGGTTTATTTTGTGTTGGGCTTGGGTTTTTGTTTGGGGCATGAGGGTTGTTTGTGGGAGGTATTTGGCTGGGGTGGTTTTGGTGTAGAAGTTATTCCAACTGGAAACCCTGTGTGCTAAAACCAGTCAAAAGATGGGCTGGTGATATCAGTCTAATTTGAAAGATAAGGTTACAATGTTAAGAATGAATAAAATAGAAAACAAAAAAACTTTCTCACCAGATTTTATCAAGTCATAACCAGCTGCCACCTACATTGCTTTCAGAGGCAAATTTAGCATAGTCTGGATAGTAATAAGATTTAAGTTTGCAGTGTAATGTCTGTGGTTTCCAGAAGGTAAATTAAGGAGTTAAACTCATTTCAGAAGGGTAGAAAGTAGGAACTACTATATTCCATAATCTAAATACTCACAGATAGCTAGGAATGTGCACCCAGTGTTAGGATAGTTATGCTTTAATATTCCAGATCTGCAAAATTCCTTTGACAACACCTAACTACAGTAAAGAAGAAGCAACAACTAAGTCAAGTCAGGAAAAATATATCTACACCTTCCTTATGTGTAAGCTGAACTGTGTAATTTACCAGCTGATTGTGCTGCTCTTACCATTCAATCAATGGAACATGACAAGAAAATAAATTATTCTAGCACCACAGGCTCCTTCCCAGTCTTCATTTATTTTGCAAATTTCCCTTTACACTTTGAGAGATGCATGTCAGCCTGACCCAGGCAAAATTAAAAATCCATTAGCAAGAAAAAACCCACCCTATGGTCTTGCTGCAGGTAAGAATCATCCAGTACTCATTTTCTTCCCTTCCATTCCTAACATCATTTTGTCCATGCTGTAAATTGTTCCCTGGAAGTGCCCAGGCATCCTCAGATCTAACTGAACTCAGAATAAAGCAGGCAAGATCTCACACTCAGGAGCCCTTCAGGCTCTCGTTGCTCTACATCTTTAACCCAAACACCACTTGTCTTGCCTGGGTCTGCTTGCAGCACTGTTGTGACTTGCTGAGCATCTTGCAGAAAAGCCACAAACATGGCTTGTGCCAAAGGGAAGGCTCTGACTGGAGTCTCTGCAGTTGAATTACTTTCACCCTCTGGCATAAGCCTCAATGACCTTGGAAAGAGCAGAGTAAAAGTAAGGATGTCAGCAGGGTAATTCTGTGTTTAGATTAAAGCCACCGTATGGACCTCAGCAAAGTTTCCTTCAGTTAGAGCACAGCTCTCCAGGACTTAGCAGCTAGCACTGGGAAACAAAGATTAGCATAGTCTGAATCCTCCAGAGCTCCAAACTGCTGCAAATGTTCTGCAGCTTGATGTTTTATCATTTTTAACACAAGAACAGAAACCCTCGAGTGCCACCGTACTCATCCCAGAGCTGGAATTCTTCATTTCCTCTTGGGCTGAATTTTTGGAAGCAGTTTCTGATGCTGATATTTTTTTTTCCTTCAGTCATATCACAGAGCACGTGTGTCACTCTTAAGCAACAGGACGCAAATACTTGGAAACATTTCAAATAATGGCAAAAAAAGACAAAACCAGAACCTCTTCACTGGCCTCCTTGAGTCTGCCAGGCAGCTAGCCTGGGAGAAGCTGGGATGGTTCATGCTGATGGAGCAGGGCCCTGTGTATTTCAAGGATTTATTTATATGAGTTCTTCTAGACATTTCAGAGATTATTGGAAGTAAAACCTAAAATTAAGTTATTGAATTAGCACTGTAAATTAACAGTAACTCAGCCATATCTCTCATTTTGGACACTATCTCCCCAGGTTTTGATCAGTGGCCCAATTTTACTCTCCCTCCACAAACTGAGACAGGTGATGGGCAGAGGAGCACCCAAAATTGGGAGATGATCCCTTCTGTCTCCCTTCAAAGCCTTTCCTCCCAAAGTAAACTGGTTTTTAATACTGGAGAACTCGCTAGTATTTCAAAGGACAAAAGTCAGATGACAGAAAAGACAACCTACATTTTAGAAACTGCACTTTTTATTCTTCATACATTTCATCCCACATAGACCTAACATTAAACCCGTTTCAGCTCTGACCTCACTCCTTTACATTTCAAAGAGCATTTTGCCTCATGGAGAATTGTGAAGAATTAATTACTGCCCTATAAAAACAGGAGTTTAAGTCAGGTCTCAATATATGCATTTAGAAATCCATTCAAGTTTTATCCAGTTCCTACTGTATAATCCCTGAATTTGCACTGTTATAAGAAATATTTTCCTCTGGGGACCTTTTTTTTCATTACCATTATTTTATGTACATTTAGATAGTCACTTGTCAATATTTATTCATAAGCCACCACTTAAGCTATTATTTATCACAAAGACTTTTAACACCAGTCCCTGCACACAAAAGCTCTATGACACTTCATTTCCTTCTGCTTCATCATGATCCACAGATAAAGCATGAGCCCAGCTTGTTTAACACCATTTAAAAAAATCCTACAATTCCAGCTTCTATTAAAAAGCTAAGCAAGAGTTCAAAATTTTCCAAATGGAAAACCATAAAATCCCCACTGGGAAAAAAAGTTAAAATTTCAGGCTTTTGAAAGGATGCAACAGCCAAGCATTTCTCTGGAATTCTCAGCTTGCAAAAGTTTCAATTACTTGCTGAGTCAGTGACATTTGTTTTAATTTTCTCCCTTTGAGGACTTGTTTCTTGTCCTACTACAGGCACTAACAGCACCACTAATGACCTCAGAGAGTGGTGTTGGAAGCTGAACACCAGTTCCAGTCAGAAAATAATACCTAATGCAGAAGCACATTAAATTACATTATAAAGTTTATGGTTATTGCCTCTTGATGAATTTCATATCACATTTTCTCTGTTTGCAACTACAGTATTCTCCTCACCACTAGCTACAGAAGAAACAAAATGCAAGAGTTAGGAATGATGCTACTCTTGAAAACATAATTGGCCAAAAAATATATTATTTAAAATCTTGCCATATTGCAGTGTGCTGTCTGTAGGACCCCAGCCAAGGAAGCAGTGCTGTCTGCACATCAAATAAACTTGGCCCACAGAGCCTTGATCCACAGGACCAAGAGTACTAAAAAGCCCAAGAGTACACAGGGCACAAAAGGAGGTTACTTCATATAGATCCCATTTTGGCAAAATAAAAAAATTTATTGCTATTTCAATTAGTTTCCCATTCAAAATTCAGTTTTCTAGCCACCACATTTAATTTAAAAGTGAGACTGTTTGCATATAGCACGCTGGGCTGCACAGAGCAAATCTTCACCAGAATGAAGTCTTAGCAACATCACAGCTACCTTCAGGCCAGTTTGTGAGGCCTAAATTTGTGCTGTGTAAATAGGTTGCTAGAAAAATAAGTAAATATCAAGTACATTAATATCAGTAATAAGATTATATTAGTATTTATTGACATTAACGGATAGAGAATGGGAAAGGGTAAAGGAAAAAGGAAAAAAAAGGAAAGGAAAAGGGAAAAAAGGGGAAAGGGAAAAGAGAGGGAAGAAGAAAAAAGAAGAAATAATTTCTGTGCTGGCTTTCCTCTCAAGATAGGTGTTCTGAAAAGATCAACACTAAACTTCTCTAACATTTTAAAGTATTTGAGAGGATGATCCATTTAGCCTTTTTTTTTTTTTTTAAGTTGATCAGCATAAATGAGTTTGCTGTCCTTTCAGACTTTTTATATCTGCCCCTTGTGATAAAAAAAAAGAAAAAGTAATAAAAAGTATTTTCTGGTTCCATCAAGGAGACTCTGAAATGGGCTTTTACTGCAAATAGTTATCTGCACAAGTGCCCACAAGTGTTTCGTTCCATTAGGAACAAAACCCAAACAACCCAAGAGGATTTGTCTGGCAATCAGCTATTTACAGGCAGTCTCTAGATTGTGCACACTCACACAGAGACACTTCACAAATCATCACTGATCACCAAATACTGTTCTCATATGATAGATTTGACTGGTGGGCACGGAGGACTTGATGGTTTTGCTGGTGCTGCTACTACCAGCTAAATCTTACTAGCAAAAAAATGTTAATGTTGCTTTTCTTCCAACTGAGAAAGCTGTGATAATAATGGTGGCACTAGCATGGCCATGCTGAGCATCAGCTTTTTAAGCTGTGTGTGCATGCACTTCCATGAACACAACCAGGCTTGTCAAATGTCCTATTTATGCTTCTCCATCCTATTTCTCAGCTGAATTAGTTCTGCAGCCAATATTAAGTAAAATACTCTTTACATATGAATGTTTAATATCAACTTAATAAAAAAAGCTCACAGTTCTCAGGCACTCATTACTAGCCCAGGTAACCTGTCCAGTTTCTGTCTCCAGAGGTTTCTGAGTAATTAAAACCCAGTGATCATGCTACAAATGAACAGTTGATTGAAGTGGCTGAAGATTGAAGATCTGATGGCTCCCTGTCCCTGCCAGCTGCATGGTGGTGACTCAATGCTGAATCTTTATTATAGGCTGGATGAAATTAGGTTCCTGTTGCAAGAGACAAACACTGTTTCTGCTCTGAATGAGAGTTAATTAAGTGTGGAAATACAAGACCTGTGCCAAAACCCCCCCTTCAAACAGAATTTCTTCCACACTATTAGCTGATGTAAACTCTCAGCCCACATGGACCAGCAGGGACGTTGTCAAGGAAAGGATTTTGATTAGTTAAGGTTTGTGAATAAAGTGTGGGTGGGTGACTTTTAAAACATATAATCCAAGACGTGGATAGATGGTTATTTTTCTTTTTTTTCAATGCTGAAGAAAATGAAACTGGTGTGTTTACCAGTTTAAGATTGCATTTCAGATAAATTGGGCTCTATTATGGTGTTGAACAAATACACCATCTGGGTACTACTGTTAATCTTTTTTTTTTTTTTTTTTTTTTTTTTTAAATACTTATTCAAGGGTACAACAGATCAGCATCCAAAATGTCTATTTAGAACAAGGAAATATCAGTGGAATTAATTTTCAAATGTTATAAATAAAGGGAATTCCAGTTTTGTGATGGCACCCAGGTCAGGTGTTTAGCAGTGGGCAAGTTAGTGTTGAACCAAGAGTGAGATATTCATTGATGCAATAGTCTACTACTACATAGACTCTTTTATACTAAAATTGTAATAAATGTTAATTACAGTCAAGGAAGCAACTTATCTTATTCCAGCTGCTTTTTCTTCTTCCTTTCAAAGACTTTTAAGGAGATTGTGTATTTCAGAAATACTTCTGATTTAAATGTCACTAATGAAGCCAAGATTTCTGAAGAGAAAAAGGAACAGAAGATCCAACAAAGACACACTCCATGAAAATGTGAGTACCCACTCTTTGCTACTAAAGCTAGAATAAAGAAATGCAATTCTTTGTAACCATGCTGCTCAACTTTTGCACAGTGAAGTTAACCTTGAGAAAGGAGGTGAAGCAAAGACAGGAGTTGGAAGGAAGGAGCTGTCAGTCTGTCAGTCTCTGTGCAGGCAGAGGCTACAAAAATCAGTGGCATCCACTCAGAAAGATGCTCCATGCCTCAATCTGAGCATCATCCCCTCACTTATCTATAACTGCTAAGCTAAAAGACAATCTACAGAAATAGATAGGAAGCTAAGAAATACTGAAAGTGGTGCCAACTTTAATGAGGAAGAAGTAATCAGCAGTACCAGGAAACAGCAGGCTGGAAGAACAAAACCAGAAGCAGTAACTTCAGTGTGAGAAGCACCAAGCAAATATAACATTTGCTGGAACACCTCTGGAAGTACAGCACAGTACTTTCCTGGTGAAATCAATTTTGTTCTTTTCCTCTCAACAGTTATTTTAAAAAATGATACCTTTGCAATCTCAAAGTCTAGCTGGAAGTGTAAAAGCTTTCCAATAATAGCATAAAATTTTTTTTTGAAAATTCTAACTACGGTAAGTTGAAAATTACCAGGGAAAACTTTGGTAGTTATCAGAAGCAAGGAGAGATTTCTTACTGTATACCAGTGGTTTAAGATTTGTGTTTTCTATAAAAAGGGCCCAATTTCTAAACAAAACAAAATCTCCACAAAAAAACCCAAAACACATCACCAGTGCTTGTCCTGCTCACTCGAAGTAATTTGAATTATTACATAATGGAAGTGGCAGACAAGTTTTTCATCAAGGATAAGGATGAAATGACATCAGTTCTGTAAGCATAACAAGGAAGAACTTCGTCCAATATGCTGACTAGAAGTGCTTTCTAGATGTCCTTTCTTAAACATAACACAAGACTGTTTTTCTTCATGGAAAAGAAGCAGAAAACAGTCAAGAAAAATTGATAACACTGACTTTGCATCAGCTGGAGAGAGCTGAACTATTCATTCTCTTTCCAATCCAAAGAAGTAAGGTACAGCAAACAAATCAGCAGGGACAAGCTGGTAGGAACCAGCTACAACAACAACAAAAGATTGATTCTTCACTGAGCAGATCCTTAATAACCTTGGGAAAACAGAAAACATGACAAAATGGAAGAAAAGTCAACAAAAAGTGGAAACAACTGGATGTGAAACTCTCAAGGCTAGCCAGAGATTTTAAACAACTTTCCAAAGGCATAAAAATCAGGATCCATGCCAGATAGTGCTTGAAGCACAGGAAAAATATTACATGAAGGAAAGACCATAACATAAAAGCTCAAGGATATCTCTGTGGTGATGTACACAAGACAGAAAGAGCTGAGGGGACTTTCTGACACCAGAGCATTTCTTCTCAGACACATCTCAGGATCTGTTAAAATCTGCACTGTCTGCAGAGAGCTTTTAGTTCTTGAAATCAATTAAAATGAAGCCAAATCACCACCTGAACAATGTGCTCATGAAATTGCCTTTTTACTCACTAAACTGAAAAGCCCTGTTGTTTAAAATGGCCTCCATTTCAGGTGAATGAAAGTGAAGTTCATCCAAGCAGCTAAAAACCCAAAAAAGGACTTTTAGACAGGTTGCAAGCACTTTGTTAAATATGATAAAATGGAAAGCAAGCCAAATTTTCTCATTTTTTTTAGTAAAATTTGAATCTCAAATTGGTTGTTTTTTGAAACAAATAAGCTAGGAAAGTTCAACCACGGATTGTCCTAGATTTTCTGAAAGAATTAATTCAGAAAAAGTCCCTCAATGACCTTTTAAGGAAAAAAAGCTATTATTACATAAAAAGGAACATCCCTGGCAGATTAATAATTCACTAAAGAATAGAAGGTGAATGATAAGAATAAACAATTCCCTTGTTGATGCTAACTTATTAAAAATAATGAAGACTCTAATAAATGCAGAAGCCTTCCAGAAAGACCTGACAGTGCTGAATGAGAGAGTACTTACAGAGCAGATAAAATTCATCATCAAGAAATGAAAAAAATGTGCCTGGGGAAACACAAGTACAAAATTATGTGCTCCAAATTATCTGTAATAAAATAAGTAATGCAGTACCTTTGCAATTGCTCAAAAATAAGCTACTTTGATAAAAATATAATTTCAATGGCCAGTTGTCTAGACATAAAAGATGCCAGAAATTTTTTTGGAAAGAAGAGAGAACCACCCATGAAACCTCACCATGCTTTTATATACATCTTTTGGGTGGCACATTTTGGATCAACTGTGATTTTAATTACCCCACCTCCTAAGGCACGTAGCAGATAAAGGGCAGCAAAGGACAAGAAGTACCAACTTCTTTTCCAGAACTAGACACCAAATAGAAAAAGTCTCTTCAGAATATCAACCTGAAAATCAAGGTGGAATATGCTCATATCAGGCTTCTCTATCAGCATGGAGAAGATGAATAGGAAATTATTATTGACTGTTTCTCCAAACACCAACATCCCCCAAGTCACATTATTTATTGTTTCTATTAAAAACATAGAAAAACAAATATTTTGACATCCTTGATTGATTATTTTGCCACGGAACACTGAGGTGATCCAAAACATAAGTTCAAAAAGGAATTTAGCAGTTTTATGGGCAATAGATTTTTGAAGGGACATAACACAGTCCATGCAGTGTTTGGCAGGGCTTTGACTGCAGACTTCCATAGGGCAAGGGGGAGTGGATCACTCTTCATTTGTCCTGCTTTTTACACCTCTTCAATGCTTCCATAGGTGAGGGCAAAAGAAGACTAAATAGACTTTTAGTCTGACACACTAAAATTTCTCATGTAGTTTTCTGTAATTTTCTTGAATATCATTACATTCTGGAAAAAGTAACCTCTTCCTAGGAAAAGAGGAAAGATCTAGAATGTGTTTTCCTGTGGGGGAAGTGTTTCTTACTATTTGTTTGTTGTTTCTTACTGTTGTTTGCAGTGGAGAACAAAGTGTAAGGTGATGGCTTTTTGGTAGGCAACAGCTCTCCATTTTCCAGATTAAATGAGCTTGCTGCATTCCCAGCACAACAAGAGAACAGGAAAATTTGGCAGTGAGGAGGGATTCACAACTTAAACCATACCAGTGGAAGCTTTGTTAAAGTAACTCACCCACTATGAAGAGTAACAGAGAACAGCAGCCACATTATTACTACTACCAAATCTATGGCTGAAAAAAGAACATTCACATGCCAGGGAACCTGTGCAGTCAAACCTCCATTCTGCCAAACCCTTCCTGACAACTTTTGTCCACTATTGATCAAATGGAAAATAAACTTCAGTTCCTAATCAACATTCCCTCTCTACGTGAACACCCCCTGATTTTCATATAAATTATCTTTTCAGACTGTGAAAGCCAGTGCAAAACTTTTCTAGCAGAAAAGAGATTCCAAAGGGCTCATTCATTTTGTTTAGTCATGTACCAGAGCAGCTCTCCCTCTCCCTCCCTACCTCCCTTGTCACTTACTGGAATATGGACTCACCGTGTCCACACAGGGAACTAAAAGCAAGCTGAACAATTTGTGTTGAGTTCTTCCTGACAATTTTTTCATCAAGCCTCAGCAGGAATTCCTCTCTACCCCTCCTCTCCCAAGATCCCAAGAGTGGCAGTTTTCCTGAAGTGTAATAGCAAGATTCTGTTTGGTTCCCCTCCTGCTCCCATTAAGTTTAATTAGGATTAATTTTTGTATGGAAATGCTGGACTCTGTGTGGGAGAAATGTAGACAGCTAGAGGTTACTCCAGAGGTCTGGTCACTGGTTTTGGTTAAGTCACTTCTTTTAGTTGCATTGTTTAAAAAAAATCTAAGTAAAGGCTTAAAATTTCTGGCCCAAACTCTTCCCTTTATTATACATATCACTTCTAGCTTTAACTCCAGTGAGAGCACTCTAAAGAATGCCATAGCCCCACATCAGTCTTTTACTGTGTTCATCACCCTTTAGAGTGCAGTAGAAAAACATAGCATAATGTCATCTATAGAAACTGAGTTGTTTGATTTATTCCTCCTTTCCATTCTCTCAGAGTTTTTGGATTTATGTCCTCATCATTTTACATTTCTTCTTACTAATGATATGCTCTCAAAGCTATTTCCCATTCCATATTCCCTTTACTGTTTTCAACACTGAACTATAGTGACTTATTTCCACCCACACTACACAATTTCTCCAAGGCCCCATCTTCATTATGACCAAACCTACCATTATGTAGTGGGTTTTAGCTCTAGGAAATTAGTATTATTTTACAAACTTAAGAACAAATTCAAATGTAAGGAAGCTACAACAACACTGTGTAAATTCCTTGGAGAAAAGATTTTCTTTAGAGGAGGTGTGATTTGTACTCTTAAGTCACTTCTTTACCCACGTGATGACCCCCAGTTCCATTCTTACCCCATGTCAGTAACATAAATCATCAGGTTATTGTGTCTGAGCAGCACCTATTTGGACAGCAGCTATCCTTGAGTCATTGCCAAGAAAACATTTTCAACAGGAAAGGAAGAAACAACATGCAGCAAGATAATTTAACATATTCCACCACTGACAAAACCATTTCCCTGCCAAAACATTTTTTCTCAGTTACTCATACTCAGGGAAGGGTTGGTGACTTACTTCATTCTCTGAAGATACAGACAGTTGCCTTAAATAACCCTTTAAATCAAAATATCTCAAACACTTGGCAATGTTTTAGGTCCACATCATGAAAGTACTTTGTAACAGGCCTTGCCAAAGCCACAAACACATGACCAAACCCTGCCTGTCAAGGACATGCTGCTAGGGTCATACAAAAGGAATCAGATTTCTGGGGCACTACCACATACTTTCCCCTCCTGTTTCCTCTCCATACCTGCCAGGTACTGAGAAAGAACTTAACAGGACACACACAGCTTCTCCTGCACTGCTTCCAGCTGAGCAGTGGCACTGCCACCAGGATCTCTGACTGGTGGCACCTGCCTGACCAGTCTTGTTTTAGAGAGCCCAGAGGGGAAGCAGAAAAAGGCACAATGAGTTCTGAGGTTGCTTGGACTGCTCAGGATCCAGATAACAAGGAGTGGATCTTTGGCCCTGTGTTTACAGCTTACCTCCTGGGCTTTCCTATTTCTCTTTCCTTCCCCAGAGCTGTCAACCTGCTTCTTCACAAGTCCTTTCAATACTTCTCTCCACTGATATTCTGGATACGTTCCAATGTAAAGAAATTTCCCTTTGCTCCCAGTTTGGTGGCTGTTTTTTTTTTTTTTTTTCTTTTGGTTTGATTTTTTTTTTTTTTTAATTTTTTTTTATTTTTTATTTAGGGCACTGTGGAAGTCACCTTGAAATCATTTCAGAGTCATAGGTAGAACAGAGGAAAAAAAAGCCTGCTAAGAATAAACATGCAGCTACACCTGAACCAGCAACAGGCTGCTTCAAATGACACACAACTGCTCTACAGAACATGATGTGGAACTTTAAAAGACTAGAAGCTGGGGAATTGACTCTGTGCATTTTATAATATATTTTTTTTTATATTTGTTCCACTTGCGTGCATAGTTTTTAAAAACAAGAATGAAGCAAAGTTGATGCCACAGTTATACACAACTTTATACCCAGCAGAGATGAGGTGTTTACACCTCATCAGGGCATGCAGGGAGATATTTACTGCTCTTTAACTTCAGGGAAAAGGATGCTTAAAAAAGTAGGAACATTTTTGCTGGGTTAAGCTGCTATAACTTAAAACTAGAGCAGAATTGCATAAATTGAATATCAAAATTCTCAACAGCAGCTTTTCTTCTGAATTCAACCCAAACTAATAAATTTACTGTGGCTCTCCTTTTTCTGTTTGTTTTTGCTCTTAACTAGATGACAAGTCTTGTCCATGTGCCAGGGTTAAGTATAGAGCAGTATCAGTGAAATGGCAGAAGCATCCTGAGTTCTGCCAGACAAATCACAGTAGATGGGACATTATTTTTTCCTTGGTTATTTGACAGGGCCATCTGTAACTCCTGACAATTTTTATGTGTTACTCAGGGCAACCACTTTCCTTTTGTTAAGGAGAAAAGCAGCACGTGAAAGAGCCATCATAAAGTTCACAAGTTAGGGCAATAATTTTTGTGCAACTTTTGAAACACTCCTACCTGCAAGATGGAAGAGAGAGAAAACACCCAAGTAGACATGGAGGCAACAGACTGGAAAACACTCACACAAACTCAGAAAAATATTTGTGCTTGATGTCCTATGATTCAGAGCACACCACAACTGCACATCACTTGCTTTGCACCTCAGGGCCAGAATGGGCATTTGCTGAGAACATCAGCATAGGACAGAGCAGGCTGCTGGGGCTGGATGCACAGGATGCAGTACAGAAACACTCTGCTGTGTTACAGCTCACTGAAGCAATTTCTTCCTTCTTTATAGAAAAATAAGACTCCAACTTCCTCCATGCCACCTGCCCCGTGTCAAGGAACAAGGCTACAGCAGTTCAGTAAACTGGAGAAACTTATAATAAGAAAAACATAGCTATGGACACCTTCACACTGATTATTGCAGAGGCCAGCTGAGCAGTTCAGTCCCTCTAATATTGCAGGAAAAGAGAAGAAGAGAAGGAATCCTGCATAACAAGCATCTTTAAATTATAAATTTGAAGATATAAATTATAGTTTTCTTTACTAATACTACAACTGCCAAAAGATGGCCTTGGTCTCAGAGTTATTAAACATGCTAATAAGATTTATGTTTTATGTGCAAGATTACTGTAGGAAGGTCTGAAGCATTAAAGCACTCTAGACCTATAAAGTCTCATGCAGGATTTCTACCTGACTTTTCCTATGATAACATTTAAGTCACAAGTCTTTTGTTTTCAGCTCTCTCCTACAGTTTGGCTCTAGAATCCTTCATGACAATGTTTTTTTGCAACTTTTCTACTTTCCTCTGCTCAAATTAGTCTGCAAACATTGGCCTGCAATATAATATTTTGCTAATTTTCTTAATGATGGTAAGACATGACCCAGGGAAGGCATGAGTTTCCAACACTGGTTCTACAAGCAGCTTTCTGCACAAATCAGAGTACATTTTGCAAGCACAATGCTTAAAATCTAAAGCTGGTGTTAGCTGCATATGCTTAATATAAGAGAAAGAAGGGACTTCAGTACCTAAAAACTGCTCAGTCCTGCCTTCCAACAGCATCCTCCAGGGACTGGATACTTTCTAAAAATAAAACCAAAGAACCACAGTGTAAATTTGAGAGCAAGTTTAGATTTAAGCACATATGTTTGAATAACTTAGTCTCCGAGCATTTTTTTTTGACTAATAATAAAAAGTTTAAATCTTTGTCAAGCAAAATATGATGGATGCTATCCTTTGGGATTCTCCCTTTCTCCACAGAGAAAGATTCAGGAGAAATACCAGTCTGCTGCAGAGATTCACCACAAAAGAAACAAACAAACCAGATGCCTTCATGGAAGAAATGTGTTTTTAAGAAAAGTTGCTCTTGAAGTAAAATAATAAGCTCCTAGGTGATCTTAGCATGAAAATAACAGAAGATGCTCCATAAAATCTAACCTGTTCCTTTCTTCCTTAAAGCCAAATATGTAATCACTCTTGTCAGAAATGTTACTGTGCCATATAGTAATATATGTAATTTGATATTATAGGCACTGCTCATGAAATTACTTGCTGCACACTGACAAAATTTGGAAGCCGTGTGAGCTGTTTCCTTTAAAATGCTATATTTTATTCTGACAGAAAGAAATTTGAAGAAATTGTGTGCAGACTGATTTCCAAGTAACAGCAGAAACCCAAGTTGTGCTCAAAAACAAAAGTCTATGCACAATAGTCTTTAAGGATCACATTGAAAATGTTGACAAATGAATGGTGAAGAGGTGAAATTCCCTGCATGAAAAAATAAACACAGTGATTACAGAAAGTACATGAAATTCTGTACAGGAAACTTTATGGTGCATTAATATTTTCATTTAAAAAGACTTGTACCATATCTTGTTTCTTTGAAGCAGTAAAAAGAAACATATAGATACTCCATTAGTCACAGAAGAGATGGCAAGATGTACCTGTAAGTGCAGTTAAACCAGAAGTAAATGTATAAATTAAATCAACTAAACTAGGAAAAAAAATAGAACTTTCACTATAGAGAAACAAGTGAGTCTTAATGACAACTCAACAGCAGCTATGGACTAAACACATAACGTCCTTTTTAATGCATTAAAAAAAGAAAAAAAAAACAACACAAAAACAAACAAAAAAAAGCCCAGGATAGCATAGCAAGCTGGGAGAAGCTTAGGAGGTCACCTTCCCCTGCACTGAATTCTTAGAGCAAAAAACTGGAATAGAAAGATTGAGAGAAGCATTGTAAAACACAGGACCTCCTCCTCACACACACCAAATTCCATATCAGTAATTTACATCTGCTTATAAAGAAGCAGCACCCAACATATTCATAGAATCATAGAATGGGCTGGGTTGGAAGGGACCTCAGAGATCACCAAGTCCAAGCCTTGATCCACTCCCCCCGTGGTTCCCAGCCCATGGCACTGAGTGCCACATCCAGGCTCTTTTGAAATATCTCCAGGGATGGAGAATCCACCCCTTCCCTGGGCAGCCCATTCCAATGGCTGATCACCCTCTCCAGAAAGAAATTCTTTCTAATGTCCAACCTAAACCTCCCCTGGCACAACTTGAGACCTCTTGTGCCCTCTTGTCTTGCTGAGAGTTGCCTGGGAAAAGAGACCAACCCCCCCCTGGCTCCAACCTCCTTTCCGGGAGTTGGAGAGAGTGATGAGGTCTCCCCTGAGCCTCCTCCATATTCTCTTAGTCCCTCTCATCACACTATCACTCTGAAGAAAAGAGGTATAAGTTTGAATTAATGCCTCCAAATCTGCACCTCAGATCCTTTAAAACACTCTCAGCACTGAGTGCCAGGGTGCTTTTTAGGGACTCAGTGGCCTTTCTGACAAAAGATCAAGTTGACTTTTTTATAGTCAAAGGAGCAAAATATGGGCTACCTGACTGCCATGAAGAGTTCTGCATACAGATTCCTTCAGCCTGTTGGTAAGAGGTTTTTTTTTTTTTTCCCTGCTCCTAATCTTCTGCTTTTGTAATAGTACTTCCACTTGAATATATAAAAACCTTTTTACACCAATAAAACAGGAAAATTTGGGCAACTGTACCTCTTTTCTTAATCCATAAATGTCCAACACCAGAATTGTGGGGGGGATTTTCTGGCCAAACCTTGCATTAATGACATATTCCCACATTTTGATCCATCACTAGGGGCTCAGCTAAAGCACTTCCCTGCTGAAAAATATGGATAATCTTCAGTTTACCTGACCTCCACTTCATTTAGTTGCTGAATATCAACTTGCATACCTAGCAAGTGCGTGATCAGAACTCATACATAATTATGACAAACATTGTCTGAGGTGCTGTCCCAGAATAAGCAATGAACAGAAAGAAATAAATTTAGGTAATTGTGGAATATAATTAGCTTGTTTCATGAAAAATGTGGGCTGCATCAAAAATAAAGGAATTGTGATTTTATTAAGACGTAGCTTAAAGAGTATTTTTAGAGCAGCTGACTGGGAATGTCTCAGCTGAGATGTGCTCTGAACACAGAGACAGATCTGTAATTTACACTAATGAAAAGTCATAAATGTCTCTATTAAAGAGTTATTTCCTGCATAAAGAAGTATAAGGGACTGAGGGGTCTCATAGGTGAATGCAGAAGGAGCAGGTACACTATTTTTTATAAAATAGTTCCAGAACAAGCACTGAGCAAGAAGCCATGTCCAAAATCCCTAAGTGGCACCAATGCAGATGCCAGCTTGGGGCCATGGTTTTGGATCAGTGTAGTATTACTCTCTGTATGGAACACATTAGTTTCAACTACCACAACACTGAATTACAAAAATTAAAGCCTATTGAGCTCTTCTGAGACTGTGAAATCATGTGACTTGGTGCCAAAACTTTCCACTGAAACAAAAATATTAACAAAAAACCACACAGCTATGTTGTCTGTAAGATTATATCCTTGTGTAAGACTCCAACACATTTAAGAACAGTATCTTAGAAAAAAAAAAAGAAGCAATATTGTACTGCAGCACTCGTCATGAGTGCCAAGGCTGGTGCCTGATAGGCCTAAGGGGGATTTTAGAGTATGACCTGCAGCAGGTAACTTCTGCCTTTATATGTAAGACTTCCAGTTCATATATTCACTGATGAGGAGGCAAATATGAAAAGATAAAAATCTACCTTAAGTTTTAAGGGAATGGGGTCCACAATTTTTTTGGACTGCGCTCAGACTTTCCAGCATCAGCTTTAAGTCATCATCTCATTGTTGCCACATACCAGGAGATATCTGTGGGTCCCTGGAGTACAATCATGGACTCACTTGAAGGGAAAAGAAGTATTTTGATATTCTAGAAATAACTTTGTAAATTAGGAGGATTTCTCAGGCACAACCTCAGAGATCCTCACAAAGGGGCATCCTCAGACCTCAGGCCCAAGATGGCACCTGGGAGGAGCCCCAGAGCCCGGCTGGGGCCTGGTCACCACAGAGGGGTCCCTGAGCCTGACGGCGGGGCTGGGTCACCAGAGAGGGGTCCCTGAGCCTGACAGGGACTGGGTCACCACAGAGGCAGTGGCTGTCACTGTGAAGCGTGCAGCTGTACCAAGGTGGTCACTCAGGAAGGGGACAGCCACCATCACTGTGGCGAGCTGGGCCCTGGGTGGTCACTGAGGAGGCAGAGGGCAGGGGCAAGCCAGGCCTGTGGTGGTGTCAGCACTGCAAAGCCCCTGTGCTTCTCTGCTAATTTTTTTTTTTTTTTGTGGGCTAATTCTCATTATGAGCTTATAGAATCATAGAATCATAGAATAGGCTGGGTTGGAAGGGACCTCAGAGATCATCGAGTCCAACCCTTGAACAACTACCGCCACAGTCACTAGACCATGGCACTGAGTGCCATATCGAGTCGCTTTTTAAATGTCTCCAGGGACGACGAGTCCACCACCTCCCCAGGCAGCCCGTTCCAATATCTGATCACCCTTTCCGTGAAAAAATTCTTTCTAATATCCAATCTGAACTTCCCCCGGCACAATTTAAGACCATGCCCTCTTGTCTTACTGAGAGCTGCCTGGGAAAAGAGACCAACCCCCGCCTGGCTCCAACCTCCTTTCAGGGAGTTGTAGAGAGCAATGAGGTCTCCCCTGAGCCTCCTCTTCTTCAGGCTGAACAGCCCCAGCTCCCTCAGCCTCTCCTCATAGGATCTGTGTTCGAGTCCCTTCACCAGCCCAGTTGCCTCCTTTGGACCTGTTCGAGGACCTCAATATCCTTCTTGAACTGAGGGGCCCAGAACTGAACACAGTACTCAAGGTGTGGCCTCACCAGGGCTGAGTACAGGGGCAGAATCACCTCCTTGGACCTGCTGGTGACGCTGTTTCTGATACAGGCCAGGATGCCATTGGCCTTCTTGGCCACCTGGGCACACTGCTGGCTCATGTTCAGCTTCCTGTCAATCCAACAAACTCTGTCATGTCTATGCTACATTCTGAAGATTAAAGTTGTTTTTCTTCCCTGAAAGGCAGAGTCCTTTAGCCTCACACACTATACACACCCAAAAGGATCCCACACACTTTGTTGAGGGGAGGAGTACTTTTTTTGCCAAAAATAACTTTTGATTCTTGCAATAATTCCACATCCCAACCCTCAGACATAACTAGGGAACAGTAAAAGGGGAGTTTAGCACTGGGGCTGAGATGAACAGCAGTAGAGATTCTGAATCTCCAAGTGACTCGGACCCAGATGGAGCTCTGCACAGGTGACTCACGTGGCCCACGTGGCTCTTGATCGTTCTGGAAAGCACCAGACTACAACGACAGTTAAGAGCTTAAAACTGCTGCTGTAATTTTAAAGTGCTTGTTAATTCTAGTGTCACAGTAACATTAAAAAATTACAACATCCTTGCTACCACTGTCAGAGTCTGGATGTTTCAAGGGTCCTCAACACACAAAACCTTCCCTCAGCTTCATCCAGCTCCCTCTGCTGCCTCATCAGCTGGGTAGCTCAGACTGCTATAAGCTGAGATCTGCCCAAGTCTCAAGATCTCATTGCGTAAAACAAAAAAAAAAAACAAAAAAAACCCCCAAAATTCCATCATATTCACTGTACTTTTTTGTTTTGAAGAGATATGCAGCCATCACTCTGGCTATGTATAAGGAACTTATTCTTAGCAGCAGCAGATGCTGCTTCTGATTTTTTAAGTTTACAGGCCCAAAAAGACTATGAAAACTTCATTTGGTTCAAAAACTCTGAACAGGGTGACAGAAGAAATAGCTAAATACCTAAAAATACAAAGTTAATTTATGACCGTGCACTAAGAAAAGGTAATGGTTACTGGGTTGCAAGCAACTGAGAAATGAAAACTATCCATTTCAACCTTTCCTCTGGAAATGTTCCATAAAACTAGAGGAGAATGGAGGTCAGCCTGACAAGATTTGTACCTCTGCAAAACCAACCAAAATGGCAAAATAAATACTCTGTATTAGGATATTCTGAGGAGGACACCAGTTATTTAAAGGTGAAGTTCCGAGTTTTAATTACCATTTGATAAAATAGAATTCTAAACTTATAGAAGCAAGCCTCAATTGGAGACATGACAGAAAAAAGGGACATTTGTTTGATAAAAAATTCTGGTTCCTTGACATCTGATCTTGCAAACCAGAACTCATGCTTCAGTCATTTAATACAAGCAAGATTGTTCTACTTCTGTGAAAGATAAAAACACATATAGAGGAACCACTTAAAACTTGAGGTCTGAAATACTACCAGTAATTCAGGAGTATAGAATAAGGCTGGAAACATGATACTGATGGAGCTGTTTAATACACAGTTCTGTGCCAAGTCAAGACAGCGTTGCTGATTCTCTGTTCTGCTTCAGGTTTTGTGCTATTTAATGTCTGAAAGGCTCAGCTTCTGACATAAGGCATTAATTGAGAACACTTTTTCTTTTTAATCTCCTAGTTGTTTATAAAATCCTCTATACTTAGGTGGGTTTTTTAATCCTTGAAGTAGCTAATACTGAAATTTGCACTTGGGAATTTTGTTGCAGATCCTTTCCAACGGAACTATTAATACACCTCAATTCACTTGTTTGTGTGGATGACCATATCCCCCAAAACAGAGATACTTTCTGCTTCAAGGGTTTTGTTATTTTGTACTTCTCTATGTTACAACCACAGCAGACTCCCAACACTTAGACAAAAGGAGGTTCACAGAGTAGTTAACTCACCCAACACCTTGCCAATAAAACCAAACAAGACTCTACACGCAGTCACATACTGGTTATTTTTATCTTGATCATCATGAGAATGTTACCAAACAATCCCTGCTTTCTTTCAACAAATAATTTGTTATGTACAGAAACATCTGTGCCCTTAAGCACCCCAAAAAGTTATATAGTTTTGTTTAAAATTCATGATTGTAGGCAAGTCAATAAATAGCAGTAAGCAAATAATTCCTAATAAGCATCTATTTTATTCATTCTAATGTCCCATTTTAGTACTCTACCATACAATGTTCTCAAGCAATGCTGAGAGCTGTGCAGCAAACTGGGAAGTCATAGAGATTCCTGTCAGTGGAGAAAATTTCAAGAGGGCAGCCTGGGAATGGGTGAAATGGAGGCTGTTCGTGCAGCTGAAACATTTTGAGAAAGCCCATGAGCTAAATCATAAAAGAGGGATGTAAATGAAAATAATCAGAGCAAGCAGTGCTGCCTAAAGGTAACATTATAGTGTCTAGCATTTTAGTGGATGTATCAGGCAATTTTAGAACTTTCACATATTTCAAGAAATGGAGCTGAAAATTTCCTGCACTGTCTTACAGAGTCAGTTCTTACTGGGGCTTTTTGGGGGACATTATATCAGATGTACTTCAGTCATTTGTAAAAATTAGCAGAATTAGTAGAAACTTCTCTTTTGTCCCTATTAACACAATTAAATTCCAACTACTTTCTTAAAGAGCTTGCTACGTACTAGTGTTCCTCGTCATGAGGAAATTCTTTTTCACCTTTTCTATGAAAAACACTATTTAGCTGTTCCCATGCAGTTCACAAATGCTTGACCTGCTGGCACTGAGCAGCTCCAGCCTGGGCAACTGAGGCACAGAAATGCAAACAGGATCTAAGGCCAGGAAAGCAGAGTGGTGGCTGGGACAAAAGCCAGGATGAGGGGGTGGAAAGATGCAGGTACAGAAACAAAGAAGTTGCAGGTAGAAGACTAAAAGCACAAAGTAATTTTAATTTGTTGCTACTGTCTTTGTTAAGTTTGTAACCTCACTGTCCTTCTAAATAGCTTTTGTGTTTTGGAAGTCTAAATGCTTTGCCAGATTTCTTGTCTTGGTCTATATTCATCAGTCCATTGGCTGACTTAAAGGACAAGATGACTATTTAACTATGTCTTCATCTAACACTGGGAACATGCACAGAACTCTGTATACACAGGAATCTGCAGCATTCCAAAAGAAAAAAAAAATTAAAAAAAAAAAATATCAGGTTTGTCCATACTGAACAAAATTTTTCAGTATAGAGTAACAGTACATAGACAGTTCAGGTTCAAGAGGAGGACGAGGTATTCCTAATAGTACTCACATTTAGGTGTAAACACCTTTTATGGTGTAGCTGTGATGTTAACAGATGTGTAATGACTTCCAGTTGCTTGGAACAACAGATTATACAAAGATGTGAGGAATGAAGAATGCAACAATACTTCTGCAGCACGATCCTTATTAGAACTCAGCATCACTACAACCCACTGCAGATGCACACACCCCCCAGGTATCTACTTGACTAATGTGACTGATATACATGATGCTGAATTAGAAGATTTTAACCCCAACTATAACTAGATTTAGCCTTCAATATAAACACATTTTTGTTTTCCTTCTGCTCACAGGATTATCTCAAAAAATGGCCTGTACCAGCACAAGTAAATACAAAGCAAATATCATAAAACTGCTTTTGATGTTGCTCCTTGACTCATTTCCTTCAAGACCAGTGAACCCTGCAGAGCTGTTATTAACTACACCTCACTCACTGCAACTTCTTTTTTGGGTGCCACACCATATCCCTTGATCCCCTCTATCTTCATGCATTTGGAAGGAAAATTCAGAGCATCAAAACCAGTGAGTCAATACAATTATATAAATGACTAACAGCACTATAAATACACCCTTGATCTATCATCTTGCCCCCTCACCCTCAAAGAAATTAGAAACCAAAAAGCCCCCAATATTTTGTTTTGCCTAGGATTTTCAATCTTCCACCTGATTTATCCTGCTCTTTGGGTTTTATATTGGCCTAAGTAACAGGACAGTGACCTTGTATATGAAAATTGTGTAACTTCTTGCAGTTAAACAATAATCCAAAAAAACCTCTGGGTACTCAAGGTTCCTTTCTGACACATGGCTTTTACAGTAGCATCAGTAGCTTTCTCTAAGCCACATCACCACTGGACCTGGACCTGCTGGTAAGGGCTTGCCTGGTTCTGTTGTACATCCTTAGCACTCCTCTTTCTCTGACTCACAAGGTCATGGTTCTTTTTCAAGTTTATGCTTGCATTCCTGCAGTTTGACAGCCACAGTGGTCTAAGATATGCCAGCTATAATTTATAGCCAGGAAAGTTAGTGGATTAAAATGAAACCAGAAACCCACAGTTATTTAATCACTTGGGTCCCAGCTTTGCACAAACATGTGCATTCTTTGCAGCTTCAGTGAAGCTGGCTCTGACACAGCTAATTAGCACCAAAATGTATCCAAACAGGGCCTCTGCTACAACACCAGTGAAGGTCTGATCGACAGAGTAATTAAAATGCTTGTAGGCATCACAAGCTAAAACACTTGATGTGAACACAAGAGCTGCTGCATGCTTTGTGCTGCAGTGATGTTGCAATTACAACACATCTGTCAAGTATTAGGGATTTGTCACATAGACCCTCTGGAAGAAGACCACCAGATCAAATCCTTTGGGAGATGCCTGTTCATTCTAATCAGAAGATAAAGCAAGATGTGTGAATGTAACTGAAGTGGGAAGTCCCTGTGCTCATCTCTCCTGCCCATCACTGAGAGATGGGAGCAGGCACTTTCCCTGCCTGAAGCTCTGCCAGGAGCAGCCTCCACAGCTTCAGTCCTTCCAGTCCTATGGACCCTGCAGCCAGCTCACCATTCCAGGTCACCTCTTCTGAAATTTTAATACATCTTAAAAGCTGATCAGTTGAACTGACCTGTTTTTTTGTCAGCTCTCCAGACTGGTTTCAGAGATCCCAGAGTAAGATTTACACTTCCCTAGCAGTTTTCATGGCAGCCCTGGAATATCAATCTAAAGAGTTTTACCACAGGAAAATAAGCTGGTATTTCATTTCACTGTAGTGCATTTTAAATACACCAAAAGCACAGAGTATCCAGGTTCAGCATAGATTTGCATAAGGTCATATGAACATGGCTCTTCTCCCTAGAAGAAACACATTTCTTGTAGGAAATTCAGGCTGCATTGCAGGAACACCATGAAAGGCAGAGAGCACAGGAACTCTCTCACCAGCTTCCTCACACACTGAACAAAAAAGAAATCAGCCAAGGTGTCAGACCAAGTAAGAAGGAGGCCTGTATTTGGCAGCTCTTCTCTACATGCAGTTCCACTTGGAAGCAGCAAATGTAGTGCCTCTGGTAGCACATTTCAAGCCATAACCTTCAGTCAGCTACACAGGAATTCATTAAATTCTACGCACAGCTGAAATATTCCATTTTCTGTTTTAACAGTTCTTGAGGTTTTTCATAAGCATGTGTAATAGCCACTAAAAGAACAAACCAAAAATGAAAAAAAGTGCACACACACACCCCCCCAAGACAATCCTGGTGACCTTCCCTTTGCCAGGCTTCTGTGTTCCCAGTCTTTAGACCAGGAACCTGAATTTTGGGAAAATAGCATGTTTAAACACAGGCCTTATTTTATTCCAAATGCACTAAACCTTTGAAAAATATCATGTAAATCAAACCTAAAAGCTGTTGGACAAGGTAAAGGAGACAAGAGGGGCAGTGGGAAGGGTTGCTTGCTTTTCTGGCATCCTTTCAAAAAGCAGGGCTAGGCAAAATTCACAGAGAGAAAATGATCTTGTTTAAGAGATGGGGAATTCCTGGTAGAAATAGCCAAGACTTTGAAATCTGGAAAAACAAATATCAAACATGCAACGTAGATATTCTGGCACAGAACTAGTGTGCAGAGATGACCCATTCACCAGATATTACAGTACAAGAATGAAGCAAGTGCCAAACTCAAATAAAAAAGGGTTGTAAAGCTATGGATCTCCTTGTTAGGTAACACTGAAAGTTTATATTAAAGATTAAAGAGAAACCATGCAGGTTTTGTGGAAGAGATTCCTGTCACCTCAGGATGCTTCTGCATTAAAAATACCTGGAGCTGTGGGAAGGCCCAGAGGATGCTGGTTGTGTGTTTGTCCTGTTCCAATGCTCTGTCCAACATGTTTGCTTTTGAATTCACTTGGAGAAAGAACCTTGGTCTATAGCTTTTATTATTAAACAAAAAAATTTAAAACTTGCAGAAATATCTCTTTATAAAATTATTTCCATGCTGTTATCTCTCAAGTGATTGGAAGTCATAAAGAACAAGCCGTGTGACTCTCTCTGAAGTCCCAGAGTTTTAAAGAAGGCCCAAAGTAGACAGGTTTCAGAGAACACCTAATGGAGTCCTGGTTTGTATTATCTAATACTTTTTATTCTTCCCAAAGGCTGGTCTGTCTGGACTCTGTTCCTTTCATACATGACCAAGTCCCAAGAAAAGTAGGAAAGAAAGGAGATTGTCAACTTACATCAAAAGAGGTCACATTATATCAAGGAGGAGTCATTCTGCCTTTCAGCTCTTATAGAAGGAAGGCAAATAGTCCATCAAAACAAGGAGAAAGAGGGAGGCTTCTGTAGGTTCTCCCAGACAGTGATTCAGAGTTCAACACCTCCTCAAAAATCCTCTGCTGGTGTATTCATCTCTCCCAGGCAGACTGAGACAAGCTGGCACACACAGAAATCCAAGCAAAAAGGCTGAATTTAGGCAGATAAATACCCCTTTGTGTGAAGATTGTAAATAAAGAGCCCAAAGAGAGAGAGCTATCAAATAAATTGCCAGTGATTGCTTTTAGACTGCCAGGAATGATAGTATTTTATCATGTCATCATATCTAATAAACAGAAAATGCAACTGAGTCACTCAGTGGGCAATTTGATTTGAATTTTCATTTCTCTTTGATGCTTATAATTTCATTTTATATTAGGAGAGAGGGTAGGCTGTGAAAATTAGAAGAGATAATCTAATAGTGCATATTTATGCCTAGGTTACCATGAAAGTAGCAAGACCTGATAACCACCTAGCAGCAACTAAAGATGAAACTTTCACGGAGACTTTTGCAGCATTTCTGCCATCATTACCCTGCCACTCCAGAGAAATCTGATGGGATTTTTCAGCACAATAGAGCAACTTTCCTTTGGCAAAATGCTGGTGTTAGCTGAACTACTCTGCAGCTCTGGAAAGCCCAGAGGAGCTCATTTAGATGGGGGTTAATGGACTGAATTCTGCACTTGAATTCCCCAAATCCAAGCTTCCATGCAGATATTCTCCCAGTTTTACTGCCATTCAGCAATCTTTGCTTTCTGCCTTTCTGACCAAACATAAATTGCATGCCTTCACTGTTTTCACAGCTCTATCAGCTGCTTCAGCTAATGGTTACCTAACTTCACAAGCATTACTGTGCTTGTACCACAATCCAGCCAAATACTTCACACAATTTCACTCCATTCCTCTTCCAAAAGTCCTTGAATTAATTTAGGTTCATAATTATCCAAGTATGCACTTAATTGCTTTTGGGATGAGTCCTTTTTTAATTATTTTTTTTTCCAGTCTCTCTCAATTAGGCTCAATTTAAATGCTTCCATATGAAACACCCTGAGATAAATCCTCTTCTGGAAACTCTTGCTGTAGACAGCTCAAAGCACAGCACAAATGGAGCATAATGTACCTGTCTGGGAACATGAAAGTAGAAGAGTTTTGTGAACTTGATTCTTACCTAAACCAAGTTCTGCCTACTTCTCTCCTGCTGTTTCAATTCAGCAAGTATTATGGGCTTCTGAATGGTGGTACAAAAGCATCTTAACTGCTATAATACTGATGTGGATTGCCTATCTCATGCTTTACAGCACAAGAATAGATTACCTGCAGGAGTTAAGAAGTGTCTAGCAATTAGAATTTTTAAGAATAATTTGGAAAAAACTGCTTCTGACAGTTGCTTAAGTATAGTTGATGTTGCCTTCAGACAAAGGCATTATCTTTCAGGCTTTTTCCCAAACCTATTTTGTAGGATTTCATGGCACAGCAACATTTAAACTGCACTACAAATGTATAAAACAGCAGCAGTTCAGAGACTTGGGGATTTGGTGTGGTTAGATGGCCTTCTAAAGCTCTTTCTAGCCTGAATTATCACCTGTTTCTCTCTGTGTAGCTATATAGATTGCTGTATATCAAACTGTTCCCTTCTGCACACCTCTGTGGTTTTAAAGCTCAAAGCATCAAATACTAAGAACTAGAGAGGGTAACCAGTTGGTAATATATATTCCTACACAGAAACATGGTTCTTACACTGTCCATTCCACACCCTTAATCTTGGGGTCTCTGTACATCTCCCAGTTTCTCTCTACATTGTGGTCTGCCTATACTTCCCCCTCCATTTCTTTCATCTTTTGTCTTTTCCTCTGGAAAGAAGCACATTCTAAGAATTTTCATACATTTCTCTGTGTGTTTAGAATTTGTCCAAAGTGTTCTAATGTTCTAAAAGATCTTCACACCTAAATGATGTTATATTACATCACCTATGTATAGGTGTTATAACACCTAAATGTTATATTTGCAGATAAACACTCAGAACAATGAAAAAAAAAATATTTGTGTTTTAATTTGCAGTAAAATAAAAGCTTGGCTGCCACCATCAATAAACTTTTATGTAACTTTGTGAGGCAGTAAATACTTTTCCCTATATAGAGTGGATTATGAGGATGTAATACACTGAGTTTGCTCTGTGATCTCAACACAGAAAGAAAGAAAAAGAAACCAAAGAAATTACTACCTTAGAAAACAGGCAATGTTCTTGAGTTCAGTGTAACCAGCTTCATAATCTGAATGAGCTTTTGATAAAAGGTGTTATAAATCCACAGCCTGATTTTAGTTGTATCTCTAGAATCTACTTTTTAGCAAGGGTTTTCTCTCAAGAAAAACAGCTTCATGATTCCACGAGAACATTTAGAGATCACTGCTCATGACAGACAAAATTTAGTTACTCCCAAGGCACCATTACAACTGTAACATTAGTCTGTTGTTTTTTCCTAAAACTGAAGAACTACATAGCTGAGTTCCTAAAAATAAGAAAAGGTAACTTTATTCTTTCTTTATTATTATTATTATTACTACTACTGTGTTTTTTTTACTCCTTAGGTTAAGGATTTGGATATGTCATATCCAAACATTTAGTAACATTTTTATGCATATCCAGACATCAGTAGCATTTTCATCTTAATCACAAATCAATCAAGTCTGAACAGTACAAACCTTAATTCAGTCTTAGTTCCTGCTGTTTTCCTTTAAATCAACTAGAAGGTAAGAATAAAAGCAGAGTTTGCCTTTAGATTTGTTAATAAACTTTAAAAAAACAACCAAATGAAAAACTCAAACGCCAAACAAACAAAACCCACCCTCCCCACACATAGAAAAAGCACCAAATATACACAACCCAAGCTTAAAAGCCAAAATTCCAGTATTGTTCACACAGCTAAGCCCTTGCCAGATCCCACTGTTACGTAGGAAATGCATGCCAAGACTATTTTTTATCCAGTGAAAAGAGGGTCTAAGCATCTGTGTAGTTGTGTGGTGTTATATGCATTGAAATTGTTCAAAACTGACACCAAAGTTTCTGAGGGAATGTTTAATGCAAAAGCTCTGCTATTGCCATTCCCCTGTATATTCTGATTTTAAATATGCCAAAACAATGATCTTGTGAGTTCCTCCACAGGAATGAACAAAAGCCAAATGATCAAGACTTTAAAGGCTTTTAGTGCGTCTTGACAAGCTTTAAGTGACTCTATTAAGGCAGAACAGCACAGATTTTTTTACAGCTATTTTATGAAAAAAAAATAAAATTAACTCATCGCCACTTTTGAAAGAAAAATAACTGAATTTTTGGTGAAAATGGCAAAAAAAAAATAAAATTAAGAATTAACTGAACTAGAAACACAACTGTGAAATAGGTGATTCCACAGCTTTTATAAATGACTTAGAGGTTTTCATCCACTCCTGGACAATCCTACCTGTAGAGATATACTAATCCTTCAGAAAACCTTTCCTGACACCAGGAGACCATACTGACCAGGCTCACAGACACCTTTCCCAAATACCAGTCCCTGGGAGAGTCAATTTAACCTCAAAGGACAGAAAATTAGTACAACACCATTTGAGTCTTCAAAAGCATTTGTGCAACATCTTGACAGACACAAAAATAGAATTGTTCCTAGAGAAACCATAATGAAATTTAAATATACCTATTCCACCAGGAGGAACATGGCTTAAAAACTGTATTATGATAGTACCATTTCTAATGAAACACTGTTTAAAGCCACCTAACTTGCACCTAGAATATAAGGGGGATCTTTTTTTTGGTGGTTGTCCTTTTGATGAGAAAACCCAAACATCTTCTGGCCAGTATCCCACCCATGAACATCCTAATAAAAGGCATAGATCAAGCCCTTGTGTGCAAAATTGTTGTGGGACCCCCTCATCACAAGGATTTTCAAGCTTCTGGTACCTGACATGTGACACAGAAAAGTTGAGGTAATGGATAAAACATTTTGATGTTCCACTGATTGAACTATAATCAAAATGAAACTGTTTGCACTGACAAGTGTGATGGAGTCATTGCACAAGTGTTGGTTTTGAAGGTAACTATGTGAAATATCAGGTAGTATATACACAGATATACTTCCAAGTGTTCATAATTTATCCAGGAATTTACATCTATACTAATCTGTAACTTTCATCTAAGGCATCACATATTAACATGCATTTTTAATACTGTCTGAAAGAAGTGGAATGACACCTATTTCCCATCTTTCCCTTTCTCTGCCCCACTTCTAGGTGTTTAAATGCAGCCTCTGAAATAAAAATAGTATTAAATATGAAAGTATGAAATAAAAAAAGTATGTTTGTCCCCAGGATTTCAGAAAGAAGCCTCATACACCTGAACTGAGATTATTTCCTTATAAGACTCAGATTGTGCTAGGGAAATTCAAGAGAGTTCTGCCATTGATGTCAGAGAGAGCAAGACTGGATATTAAAGTGGATTCAACAACAGAAAAATGATCCCAGTAAGTGCAAGGTCTGAGAGCATTACCCAGTGGTTAGGTTTTTGTGAAAAGTAAGGAAATGATTGCACAGATTTTGGTTTAGAAGACTGACAGTGGAGAAATCTGAGCGTGTAGCAGTGTATAAATGCAAACTCCAGATATTTTAGAGTGTGTATATATAAAGCTCAACCAAAAGGCCATCTATTCAATGTGGCATAAAATAAAGTAAATAAATCAGAGAAACAAGGAACAATATCAATACCAATAGTTTCACCCTTCCCTGTGGTTTAAAAACCTGGGGAAAAAAAACCCCAAAACCAAAACAAACATTAAAATTGGTCTAAGCTTTAATTAAATTATTTAACTCCTAACTCAGTTTGTCAAAACTGCTTTTTATGGTTCTACTGCTATTGCATTTTGACTTTTTTGATCGTAAGAGTAAAATGTAAGGCTGACATTCAGGCAATTATTTAAACATACATTAGTGTTTAAATACCTTTAATGAGATCTACATGTGCTTTATAGTATCTTGCTGAAGGCAAGGTTCAAAATATAAATACATTTTTAAAAAAAAACAACTAAAAAGGAGAGAAAAAATAAAAAGCACTAAATCTGAACCTTGGAATCCAAATACCAACCTGAGCCTACTCCCAATGATTAAAAAAGGAGCTCCACTACTCTGGGCTGGAGGTTTGAGCTGCTTGGTGGATGTTCAGGTTTTCTGAATTGCAGCCAGAAATATGTTGAGCTATTAACATGGCAGATGTCAGAGAGTCTCTGAAGTGTCTGATGTATTTGGCAGGAAATGTTAAGTTTAAAATTAGCTATTAATTTTAGGAGTCTGAAAGCAGGTGGTAGAGTCAGATTTGAACAGAAATTGAAGAAACTGTCACTGCCTTCAGTAAGAGGAGGAGAGAACCTTTCACTCTGAGAAATCAGGGATCAGAAGAGGCTCAGCCTTCCAGCTTGCATTCAGATCAATACTCAGGCTGCATTTATGACAATCTTGTCAAGGATTCTTCCATCTGGATCTCTAACCAGTAATCAATATGGAATTAAAACTGGGGGCCCTGGAAAGATGCAGTCAGGTAGCCCACTCATTTCTGAAGTATGAACATTTTGGCAGGACAAAAAGCAATAAAAGTCAAAAAGGAGCTCTGCCCTGTGGTATATCCCATCTCTCTGGCAGGAGTTATGAATAGCTCTAAATATTAGAAGAAGGGAACAGTTATTGTATTCATGCCCTGCCCCTACTCAGCCAGCCCAAGCAACAGCTGTATTTTCAAAGACTCTTCTGGATGTCTCTAAGAGGTGGAAGTTGAGATATTAGTGCAAATTTTTCTTACAGCACCATCACAAACTAAAAATATTAAATTATAAATTATAATTGATGTCACGAGCTGAGGAGCTTTGATCAAAATATCCCCAGCAGGTGGCACAGTCAGTAAGCACAAAAAGTCAGACACCCCAATCCAGGATGTGGCTGCCATATGGATGGGTTTAAAGTGCAATAAATGAATGCAAAAGGAGTCCATTTGCTCTCTGTCCTCTTTTCTGAGGACATCTCAAGAGCACTCAAAGGAGAAAGATATAGACTGGATGAAGAGCATTGGTAATGCACTAAAAAAACCCTAAAAAAAACCCCAAAAAAGCAAAACCAAAAAACCCTCACAAAAAAGCCCAAAACCCCTCTTCCCTGGGGCAAATGCAGAATGCAAATGATTTGTGCATAATGCAAATAAACGGGTTTGCTGGCTTGCAGAGCACATAAGGAAGGAATTCAGAATTTGGAAAGAGTTCCTTTTCTCACGGGTGCAGTGTAGTTTTGTACAGATCCAGAGCATCTACACATACCCAGAGGAGCTTCAGGGTGCAGAGGATGCAACCCAAAAAGAAGTGCAATTTAGAGGAAGAAAAATGTTAATCCTGCAGAGGATCAAAATGAGTCTGCTTTGCCCAGGAAATGTCTTCTGCAGACTGAAGCATTTTTCAGATTCCACTTGAATTGGCAATTCCAGTTCCCAAGGTTAAAAATGGAGCAAGCAGTAGTGGAGCTGATACAGGATATTTCATGCTTTTTAGATGATCAGGAGAGCAAATATGACAGAATGGCAGAAGGATGAGGCAGTTTTTAGGACTACTGAATTATCAATTAGTGACTGACAGCTGAACTAAAAAATCCCACTGGGCCACTGTGACAGTCACTATGGAGTTTGTATAATGCTGGTTGCTTTGGAAAAACCTTGCCCAGTGAAAATCTAAGTCAGGAAATGTAGGAAAATCATCAGCCATGTCTGTAAAAGCCCAAGTTTTGTGTGATAAATACCCAGTGAAAAATGTGAGTGTGTTAAAGTCCTGTGGTTTTGTAGAGGATGTTCCCCAAACTCTTCTGAGCCAGAAAATCTACATAATCCAGATGTTTCAAGTGGGTTTTGAATTTAAAACTGTCATGATTTTCAAATGCATTACACTAATTTCTTTCAAACACCATCATGTAGCAACAGTGCAACATCTGAAGTTCAAACAAATTCCTAAAGAACAGCAAAACCCTATTCCTGCTTTTAATAGACTTAAAATGAGATGTGCATGATAGATATTCTTGCATATTTGTTCTATTACAATGTGCTCTTGGTTTCTGTTAATTCTGAAGAAATACTTTTCTCAATACTTTCTTTTAAAAAACAAATACCTAATAATTAGTACTGGGTTTGGTGCCTTTATTTTTTTTTTAAGCACTCTAACCCATCCTTCCTATTAAAAAATAAAACAAATAACTAGCCACTGCTTATCTACTTGACAATAAATACATCCCAACTTTGGAAAACTGAAAGGTTAGGGACAGGCACCATGAAATCTAATCCTTATAAGAGGTCTTTATTGGTATAATATAATATTTCCAATTTTTTTCAGCATCTTTGCCATATTATGTGCTTTCACCATCAGAGCATCACCATGCAAGAATGCACTTCTTAATAATACTTTTCAGATTATCTGTAGCTCCTTAAACACAACCAGGTTTTATTTTTCCAGTATGAACCTTAACCCACCTCTCCATTGTCACTAAGGGTGGCCTCATTAAAGCTTCATGACATGGCTACTCCGTTGATGAGTGCCTAGAGACCATCACTGCCAGACCCAGATAAGTTTCCAAGGCAGCTGAGGTGCTAAAAGCACATAAAAGCTGTAGAGTGGCAAATTAGAAGCATTACCTTCTGTAAAGACATTCAGTCAGCAAGTGCACTCTGAGCTTGGGCTGTTATTCACACCCTGCCCAGGAGCTGCTGACCCCAGAAAGCTCTTGAAGAGAAAAAAGAAAAAAAAAAAAAAAAAAGCAAACCACCAAAAAAACAACCAACCAAACCACTAAAAAAAAAAACCCAAACCCAAACGAAAAAACCAACAAGAACAAAAAACTACCACCAAAAACAAACATCAAACATCTAAAACCTACTAAAATTCTCTCCCTCCTGAAGTTAGATGAAAAGTTACACAGATCTTGATTATCAGTTTCTTAAGAGGATTTCTCAGAGCTCCACTTCATCTGTTTGAATAGTTGTTTTCTCACATAACCAGAATCAGTTGCACTACACAAAGCTCCAAAGTGCAATAAAAGCCCCCAGTATTTCCTATGGCTTGCTTTGATTATTTGCCTTATCATCTTTGTTCATACTAGAGCAAACCAGTAGCAAACTGTTCTCCAAAAGTGTGACAGATTCCCTTCTAAAGCAACAAAAAGCAGAAACCAGGATGTTGCAGAGTGGTTTTTATGTCTGCATAAGAAAAAAAGGCAATTGGATTACCATTACTGTATTCTTGAAACACAAGAAAGTGGATTCTTGAATATATATGTAAATCAGAGTCATTCTAAATTAGTAAGTTATAAAGATGAGTTAAACCTCAAACACTAATTTTCTGTGGGAGGGCTGGTATTGGACATGATGTTAATTTTCAAAGGATTATTCATTCTATACTAAATATAAAAATTCATTATGGACACCAACAAAAAGCACTAACTCTTGCAAAACTGAATTTCATACAGAGCATATTTTCTCACCACTAAGCACCAGTCATTTTGACAATTCTGTAACAACTTCTTCATGATTAGGGCCAAAGACATTATTACCTGCTCACAGTACTTTAGAAATTCATTGATGCACCAGTGAGCAGAATGTAATCCAATGTATGAAGGCTGTTTTAGAGAAGCTTGCAAGATGCAATTATTATTTTGCATGGACAACCAATTAGCAGCTAAAAGTAGTCAATGAACAACTCGTAGCAATATTGTCAAAAATTGCAGACTTTACCTAAAAGTCAAAGGATGTATTCTGGCTTTATCTGGGGGGCTTACTTTGGTTGTGGGGGTGGGTTTTTTGTTTTTCTTTAAAAGAAAACATTAATGCATCATTTCAAAAACAAAAATAAGGCTGTAAATCCTGCAATTGTCATTCCTGAAGCAGCAAGGCCTGCACTGCTAAATCCTTTCTAGGTAACCCGCAGGAACAGAGGACTGGAAGAGGCTTCTCATGCTTCCAACTGGAATTTCATGCTGGAGCAATAGAATTCCAACCCTTCCAGAGAGAACCAGACAAACCATGCATGGGCTTACACTGTAAATCTGATGTTGTCACCTATTAAACATAATCTTCACGTAGTGCTCGACTATGAAGTACATTTCTGATAAATGATAAATTTAATTTCTGATAAATTACACAACTGGTAAATCCTCCCAGAACAGAGCCTGGGCAAACCAGTGTGCATACAGCTAGAAACCAGGCTGAAAGCCCTGAGTTTTCTGAGAGCATCACCAGTTAGACTGGTTTCAGGTCCACCTCCTGCCCTGATCTCTTTGTACTCTCTTCAATGGACTCAGAAGGAGCTGTGCTCTCAGCTACATAACCAGTGGATGATGCTCATCCTGTTATCCTTCTGTATCCTTCAGTCCTGCTATCTAGAAAAGTAATAAAAAACCCACCAGAAAGATCAGGTTCTAATATTGTTCAGAAGGTTCATAACTATATAAGCAGTTTGTCAGGGGGTAACTCTTGTCACCCTTGGATGCCTAAAAACCATCTTTTCTGCTGAAGCTTTGTGCCCTTTGGTGAGGCACTGGAATAGGTTGCCCAGAGAGGTGGTGGAAACCCCATCCCTGGAAGTTTTTAAGGCCAGGCTGGACAGGGCCCTGAGAAACTTTTTATAGTGGGAAGTGTCCCTGCCCCCATGACAGGGGTGTTGGAACTAAAGTCCCTTCCAACCCCAAAAATTCTATGATTCCATGATTGTATGGAAAAGATTTAGAGATTCAGTGGGGTATAAAAATCACAGAAAAGGAGCAGAACTCATCTGGGAATGTATAGTCTTGGCTCCATTCTATACTATCAAGTTAATAATTGAGTTTTTTAGAGAATGTCTTCTTTACATGTTATCTCCTTGAGCTCAAAACCATGAGTCTGTGAGGCCCACTAATGAATTTTCAACTCCAGTTCATTTTAAATTTGAAGATATAAACAGTTGAATACTACAGAAAATATACATACCCCAAAGCCAAAACAACCTGTAAGTGCTTTAGAGCTTGGAAGAGTAGTTTTCTCCATCAAATCATATACCTTGCAGGTAACATTTTAATACACCACAAAAAAGTGAACTGTAGTTTCCAGCAGAAAATTGCAGCTCTTACTCCACCTTTCGATTTTCACATCAAAATATCATAATCTTCCATTTTAAACTAGTCTCACTGTTATGTTTGTATAATTTAATAGTTTACTATCACAGATCCTTTTCTTCCAGAATGAAAATTTAATGACATTATACATTAAATATATATATGGCCAATTTTTAATATAACACCTACACAGTAATAGCCTGATCATTCATTTATGTTAGCTTATCATATATTAACATCAGAGCCATACTCATCATTTTTAAAAGCCTAAGAGGATCTCTCATAGGAGAGGCCATTAAATTGTGGCTCATTATGCTAATGTAGGTGGGAGTTTTGTTAAATAACCAGAATCCATTACTGATTTTCCCACTTTTCATGTAGAAAATGGGACCAGAAAGAAACAAAAGTCACCCAGTCCATACTGTAACCACAGCACAATGCCAACCCCATTCCTCACTGATGGCTTCCCTTCCACTCACAAAAACATCCTGTGACAGAAAAGTCACAGATCTCACAGTAATTTATTCCAGTGACTGAGTGTAATTAGATTTCCAGCCCATCACCTAAACTGATTTTCCTGAGACACAGAGAATCTCTAAGCACTGTCATCTGCCAGGACAGCAAAACTCAATAATGCATTCATCTAATGATAAATTATGAAATTTCAGGGAGAAGCAAACAAACAAAAAAAACCAAAACACCAGACCAAACAAAAAAATCAGCCTGAAAAAACCAAGCCATCACCCCAAGTAGGACTCATTAAATAGTACTGCAGATTTATGGGAATGCTTGGCTATGCCAGAAGTCTTCCAATTTTGTCCTGTTGTGCGTCTTGTTTCTTTGTTCCCCCCAGATTCACAGCACAAAACATGATTAAGAATTATATCAAACAATTAGAATTAGCATTCTAAAAGCCTGCTGAATTTATTGCTATTTAAAACTTCTTTGCAGGCAAAAATCTTTACCAATTCCCTTTGTATCTCTCTTTATCAAAGTGGGTGGAACTAAAAAAAATGGTGTTTCAAAATTTTTCATGAAAAAAACTTGATTTCACCCATTCCTCTTCCAATTAGGAGCAGTTCATCCAATTCAGATGAACCTGGGGTGAGCATCCCTATGAACCACTCAGTTCAACTTGGAATTTTACAAGCTTCCTGGAAAAATACAGGTTACTGATGTAGAGACTCTGATATTTAAATTTCTTTAGAAAATAGAGTAGGTCTGAACTCCATAAAAGAGCCTGTGCAGAGAGGCTTTTATGCCTGTGGCTCAACTCTACCTGTTACACATTTCATTTTAAGAACTGGTATTTATCATTCTGGAAATACCATTAGCTACTATGCTGATGCAAATTGATTTCATAGTAATTATGAAGCAAACTTTTAACTCCAACAGAATTCTGTACATGACTGTAGGCATCTATTTACAATTTCCTCTCCTGCAGCTATTTAAACAACTGTACACAGTTACTTAGAAGCAGAAGGTATCAAAGCCAAGCAAGGTCAGTTTTCACATTTATTTAAGCTGCCATGAAGGTTGCTAGCTTTTTTTTTATTCTCTTGAGCATCCAGCCAGAGGTGTCCAAAATGAGTTTGAAGGACACTCAATAAATTACTTTTTAAACCAGTAGTTGCACTTCCCTTTTCATATACCTGCATTTTGTTGTCAGTATATCCAGTCATTTATTCAAATATATTGCATGAGCCATTTCTCACATCACATCTCATCTAATCCATACAGAAATTTAAAACCCAGGAGCTGGTATATGTTTCCATGAAAAATCTGCCAAAAACTTAAGTGTTTTTCCTCCATATTTTGATTGTATGTGGTTTTAATGTCTCAATTGTCATCTAAGAAAGCACAAGACAACCTAGCTACAGAGAACCCTACCAAATCAGACTTTTTCCATTGTCATTCCCATTGGTCTTTGAATTTCCTCTTTTAGCCTCTTTTTCTGACCACTTCCAGTTTTTTCTTGTTTTCTTGCTTGCCTGTACATTTGGAAAAAAATTGTTATTTTTCAGAGCTGCTAGGAGACCCTTTTTACTATGCTTTTGCCCTGACCTTTTTTCCTACAGACATACAAAACACAGTTCCTATTTAAAAACTAACTCTCAGCACTTGAGAATTTCACCCAAGAGAACAGCCAGAAATATGAAGCCCAAGGGAAACGTGGGGTTGAGGGATCACAGCTAGAATTAAGATAAAACTTACAAAAATGATTTAGTGATGAAAAATTCCTGTGATTTTCAGGAAGACTCAATTCCAGAACACATTTACAATAATTATTTGGAAGAATTAAAAAAACTAGATAATTGAGAATTAAAAAAACTCTATGTTCTCACTACGTAGTCACAGTCATTTAAGTAAGAACCCACACTCAGAACAAGCTCTGGAGCTGTAGAAAAGGACAAGAGTAAGCATGCAGAATTTGTACAATAAATTCTCACAGCTGAAATCACACTATTTTTGGATGCTAAAAAACAGAAAAGCATTTCTTCATCTCCCTGTGAAAACTCAGGACAGCACAGATGAACTCCAAGTGTACTTGTGAATGTGTCTCCTTCTGTCTACTCTGCATCATCACCTTCAGATGCCTAAAATATTTCAGTTAATGCTACAGATGATGGTTCATTGCCTACAAGCTGGTTGTTATTATCAGCTTCTAGCCCAATTCTGAAGAAAAGTGACTGTTTTAGTCTTGACCTGAGATGAACTAAGTGAGTTTATTACAAACAACAGCTTCTTTCCCTGTGGGAGCTCTCTAGTTTACTGGAATGAGACTGACAACAAACCATTCAGAATTTCAAAAATCTGGGAACAACTCACTATTCTTGGTTTATCTTCCAGAATTTAGGTGCAATCTCCTGCCCCCTTCTTTTCCCCCATCTTTTCTCAGAATGGGGAAAATAGAGCATAGGTTTGTGAATTGGAGACTGACTGACTGGTTGAGTAGGTTTAATATTGAAACTGGTATATTAACTAAAAAATGGAGGCTGTATTGGAAACAATTCTCTTTGTAGTTATGGATGTGTATATACACGAAAAATAAACACATCTACCACCCATGTTTTATGGTAAATATGTGTATTTATTACATGGGAAGCAGTGTCATTCAGTCTGGAGCAAAGCAATAAACAGCACTGAATATTCCTTTTGGACTCCATCCAGCAGCTAGAACAGAAATTTTTGACTGAGAGACCACCTTCCTCTCAAGCTTCTGGACATTGCCAGTGAGAGCCTTGTGACCTAGCTATAGTATATTCCAGTATAAATTACAGGAATTTATGCTACTGATTTGCACAGCACATTATGGCACCTCTTCAACACTGGTTTGTTAACCTAGGGTCCTTTAGTCACAGCCCAAATTCCCATTTCAAAGAGAAAAGGACTTGGATTGACAGAACAAGAATTCTTAATTAGAATAACAAGACTGTAACAAACAAACTTCATTATCCAAAAGATAACAACATCTTCAAACTAACTACCTAATCTTCACTGTAAAGACTTTAACCAAGGTAACTCCACAAGCAAAACACACCTGACTTTTTAGGTAAAAAATATCCATCTGTCTGCAGTGCCAGAACTCAACCAAGGTACTGAGCAAGTACCTGAAGAGAATCATAAAACCTAATTAATAACCTGATAGCACATATGGTAATAATTTACTGATGATGTTCAACTGCACAGTAAGACAGAGAACTGTAATACACATTTCAGTAAAGAGCTAGTAGACAATATCAACTATGTTAGGTGATCTCTATTTTAAATAAACTTTTCAAAATAACTACACAAAATCCATGTAGTACCCTTTAGATATTCACAAGGAAATGGAGATACTTAAGCTGTAAGTTGGACAAGGAGGATAAATAGAGCTGCACCAAAAATACTGTTTGCCTGACACCAGTGCCCAAAGGTCTCAACTAAGTTTAAGACCTGGTCATCCTAACTGGATGAAATTTTTCATTCTGCAAGAGATATATATACCCCATATTGGGGATTTTACAGTATTTTGTTTTGGAAATATAATGCCTACGTCCAAAAAAGTCTAAGGGGTCAAGAGCTTTTTTAATCCTGATTTTGTAAACATACACCACATGCTAAGCTTACCACTTCCATATTTCTAATTTCTAAGTAGGAATGTTTTTTAAAAAGCAACTCATGGGACAAGAAAAGATCATCAAAAAACAAACCACTCTTACTCTTGCAACACTGATCTATTCCTGAAAATACCATTCAGTTACAGAATCTGTATAGACTGGAGAGATTTCCTGGGACATACCAAGTCAGAAGCACAATTTTCAAGTACAATTTTTTACTTCAAGTCCACAAAGCTTCAAAGCCACAAAAAAGAACAGGATCTCTTAGGCTGAAAGGGCTCTCCTAGGACTACTTAGTCCAATCCCCCTGCTCAGCAGGGTCAGCTAGAGCAGGGTTTCCTGAGCCACATTCAGAGGGATTTTGAATCTCCCCAAGAATGGCTGGTGTCAAATCAAAGCCTCAGTGTGATTTTGGCTCCCTCTGACTTTTCAGAAATGACTGATGTGTTTTCTCATGTGAGAGTCAGCTGTGTTCAGTGCTATTGTTTTACTTTCTGCCAGTTGAAACTAACAGCTCTGGAGCATTTTACTCTTCCTGTCTTCCCATCAGAACAGCTGATTAATTATTTTTAACAATTGCCTTGGGGTTGTTACAAAAATCTAAAAATCCCAAAATCTTAAGGCAAACAACAGGAATAGTCTGTATGCTTAAAATATTATAATACTACATTCTCTGACCATGATTTTCTGTTATTCAGGACAGGAACAGTGTCCCAGGCTGACATATAGAAGTGACTGGGCCAACTAAAATGCCACAGGAGCCTCTTCTGTTGCCAATTTATATTGAAAAACTGTGGGGAAAAATTCACTCCTGGTGAGAGCTCTGAATGAAGTCAATGTATGACAGTAATCAGTTCTCTTCTGTCAAGTCAGGTTCCAAGAATAAGGTTTTTTAGATTATGTGCCAACACTGTCAAGGAATAAGAATAATGGCACAAAGTAGTACTTGGCTACTTTCCTCAGAAATAAAGACTAAAGTCTGTTAGCAAAGACTAATGCTGGCTACCTGAAACAGGAAAGTTTTGATAGATTATGATGACAATCAGAGTATCAGTAATTGGAGAGCTCACATCAATACAAGACAGGATTTTTGAATTGTCACAGGATGATGGAGCCAGAAAATAAAGAATGCCTACGGAAAAAATAAAAAGGGCAAAGGAATCAAATCACAATATGAGAATCAGAGAGCTTCATGACAATTGTAAACATGATAAAAATCAAAGCAAGAACCAGTACCAGTGTAATTTCAGTGTGGGGGCAAAGGACAGCTGAGTGGCAGTGCATATGATGGAAAAATGATAGTTCAGAGCTGTATCACATCAGGGAACAAAGACCAAATGAAAAGCTGACTGAACAACAAAAAAATCTTTACTCACAATGAGGGGAAAAACCTTTCCTTCTCTCTTTTTTTTTTTTCTGTCACAGAACTCTTCCCCCTGCCATCTCACTGGAGCAATCTGAAATCAGAGTTATGGAAGACCTGTTAGTTCTGGAGTGCAAACATCAGTGACAGAAAATGGTCATTTCCTTTCTCTGAATTGTCCCTAGCTGAAGGTCTCTCTGTCCTTTTCCTTCACAAATGAAGCAAAGAAACTCAGCAATATTGAAGAAGCTGTTTTAAACCCCAGAAACAGCACGGGAAAAAATCATCTTTATAGAGCAGTTAGAACAGAGTAGTCAAGCAGGAAAAAGTAAAAGGAGTTTTAAAAAAGGGGTGTAAAAGATGTAAAGAAGAGAACAGAAAAGATAGAAGTAATAAAGAATCACACATTGCTAGGGAAAATGAGGGTAACAAGTTAAGGATGGGAGAAGGTGTGACACAGGCAAACAGAATAACTGTAGGCTTTTCTCCAAAATCTATCAAGATGATAAGTAAAATATAATATCACAGGGGTAAGTTAACTTTAATCACCTTGCCCTTGGTGGTGATGAGGTCTAAGGAAAAACCACACATAAAAACATAACAAATAAGGGATACGAAGACTGAAGAGAGGCTGAGATGCTGGGGATTGCTGAAGGGAAGGCATCAGAGAGGTGAGATGAGACACTGGAGCTTGGAAATGACTGACACTGACAGCCATGTTATGTGACTGGCAGTGTCTGTGTGTGGCAACAGAGCCAGGCACAGTCCTGTGATAAGCTGTGCTCTTTAATTCTTAGTGTTTTCTCTTCAGAGAAAAAAATATACACACAAAAACTCAAACAAAAAACCCCAGTCTGGATGAGGTCACACCTGCCTCAAAAACTAAGGGAGGTCACATACAAGTCATGCCCATCAATCTAGCAAAGAGGTTTTGACCAAGTTTCATTACTAGCTTAAATATAAACTAAGAAATGTGGGTAGTTACATGTGGACTGAGCTTGATGTAACAGTAAATATCTGTGGCAGAAGAAATGCTTAAACGTTGACAGAAAAGGATAAAATAATTACTGTGAAGGAGAAGCATGAAAGTTCCTGAATGAGGGAAGATGTGTGAAGGATTAGAAGGGTCGCAGTAACAGTACTGAACTCATCAGCACTGCCACAAGGAAAATAGAATACTTAAAATACAAAACTGGAGATCTGACACAAAGTCATGAACAAATAACTTACAGAATATACGTGAAATTTAAGTTACTTATCAAGTGGTTATCAAGCTGATAAAAACCATTAAGCACCACATGGGGGGTCAACAGGGCTGAGGGACACAACAGACCTGGAAGGCCGAGTGATCCCAAAACATGGAGCATGCATGGTTAGAACTGAGGAGAAGGAAAGGACATTACAACCTGTTTCCAGGAGTGAAGAGGTTCAAAAGCATTGGAAGGGCATGAGAAAGGTATAGCACAGTGCTGAGGAAATACTTTGAGAAGGGCTGACCTTTAAGTTCTAAACAGTGTGGGTAACATTTCATGTAGACAGTCAGATTCAACACTGACTCGGGTTTGTATTTGGCAGGTAAAGTCTCTGGTTTGTCTGGCTTGGGATTTCCAGACTTCCCACTCACTCAGAGCCTGGAAAGATTCCTCAGGACTCTCTGCTATTAGCTGGCTTTCAGCCAGAGTATTTCAGTTGCTCCTAGAACAGGCTGCTGTGTCTCTTCATATTCTCATATTCTTCACTTCCCATTTAAATCCCAACACTGGATTCCCATTTACTCTTAACCATCACAATGAGGCATGGCAAGGGTGAGAGCTACATTTGTCACTTCACAAGCTGACATATGACTGCTATAACAGCAGGGATAACCCATATTCATAGCACAAAGTCCAGAAAGATATTTTAAAATTTAAAATAAGGAACTTTCTCCACTTGGTTATGAAGAAGTCAGCAAGAACAAACCCATTAGGTAGCCTTTTTTAACAATGAAAAATACTGGTTCAATAGTTAAATGTTTCCATACCTCTGGCTCAGGTAAATTGGAACAGACAACAAAGCCTGATCTAATACATAGAATTATTCCTTACACATGCCCCAGGCCCTTCTAGAACTCACTAAACTTCATGATTTCATAAAGTTGTGCCAACTTGAGGAACATTAAAGGACAAAATCAATGAATCTTTATTGTAAAAGAAAAAGATTATTGTCAAAGTGTAGGTTTAGTTATCCTTGCCACCCCCCCTTCCTCTTGGTCTTTGAATTCACTCAGCAAATCTCTGAACACAGCAGGGCAGCACTCACCATACAACAGTCAAGCTTCCAGCAGTATTTATGGATATTTATCCCTTCTTGTCACAGCTTTATTACCGAGTTCCTTTGCTGAGTGCAAAGTGTTTGCTACAAAACTAATCAAAGTAAAATGCTAATCATCTAACTGGACAGAGCAGACCTTGAGCTCTGACCTAGGTCATAACATACTGAAAACAAAAACTAGTCAAAGGGGCATCTTGCCACTCACTACAAGGTGATGGCAGTTGTCTCCGGTCCAAATTTTACACCTGAGCCCAGGAGGCTCTGCACACACTTTGGTTCACAAATAACTTACATTTGCACCCTTCATCACCTGGGACTCAGATGCTTCTAATCTCACCTCTTCTCAACTAGAGACCAATTCTTGTAATTTGTACTGCACAAACATGGCAAAGCCAAGCCAGGGAAAAAGAAAGAAGCAGGGGGAAAAAAAAAAAAATATATATATATATACCTTTAAAGAATTCATAGGTTCCAGTTAACCAAGCAGACTCCTTTTCTACTTCTTGAGTCTCCTAAGACAGAAAAGACACACACACACTGTCATTTAAACCAGCCGGGGTTGGGGTTGGGGCTGGAGCTGTAAGGCTCCCAGAACATCACGACATTGCTAGCGAGGGGTCAGACACGACCGCCTGTTCCTTGCTAGAGCCATCCCACACCTCCTTGTCACGTCCCAGTTCCCACGCCACGATCTGAGCTTCGCACCACCAACTTCCACAGGCGTCCTGAGCTCGGGGCGCCCGGCTGCGCGGGGACCAGAACCCCCAGAGCCCCCCCGCCCCACCACCGGACCAGCTCCCGCTGCCAGGCAGGTGCGAAGGGTCCCGGGGACGGCGCTGCCGTGTCTGACCGCCTCTCGCCCGTGCAGCCCACACCGCCACGGGCATAGCGGGGGGGGGGGGATCGCCGCCACCGCGGGGCCCGGCCGTGAGGGAGGCGTGAGGGGAGGACGGAGGAGGATGCCGGGGCGGGTAGGGGAGGAGTGAGGCAGAGGGCAGAGCCGGGAGGCGCCGCGCCGCAGCGCGTTGGGGCCGCGCTCCCGCTGCCCGGACACCGCCGGAGCGGAGCGTCCCGTCCCGTCCCGCCGCCGCCGGGCCCGCCATGTCCGGCCGCCCCCCGCCCGCCGCTGCCGCCAGGTAGGACTCGCGCTCCCGCCCCTCTCCGCGCGCCGCCGCCTGCGCGCGTGGGGCTGCGCCGCGTCGCGAGGGGCTGCGGCCGCCTGAGGCGAGTAACGGCTCCCGGAGCCGCCGGTCTCTGCCCGCGGAGGAGCCGCGCCTGGCGCCCGCCGGTCCCGCTCCTGACCCGGTGAGTAACGGCTCCGGGCGCCCGCCGACACCCCCCTCCCCGTCAGGTGCCGCGCCGGGCTGCCCGTACGGACGACTCTCGCCTCCGCTTACCCCGGCACGGGAGCCGCGATCACGCAGTGGAAGGGTCCTCCCGGCCTGAGGGTCCTCCCGGAGGCACCGCGGCGGGGCCGCGCTTGGCTTCTGCCGTGCCCGAGGGGGAGCACGGCCGGGCGGGAGCGGGGGATGCGGGCGGCCCCGCGGGTTCGGTGCCGGCCGGATGAAGCGGGCCAGGGCTCGGGAGCGCAGGGAGCAAGCGAAACCGGCACCGCGAATTCGCGTTCGGCTCCGGAGGGGCTGGGGATGTGCTGCTACCTGCTAGTGGGTGACCGACCGCCGCGGTTTTTCCTGACCGAAAAGCAGGAATTAAGGGGGTTTTCTTACACAGGCACAATAATAATATTTTTTTAAAATAGCTTTTTAAATCCAATTTTCCTCTAAGAGCTTGTTTTAACAGCGGAGAGTCCGTAAGTTAATTAGTGCTGTAATAAAATACCTTTAGGGCACTGTGCTTCAATCACTTCGTCATCTGTGTTCTACCTGATAAATCAGATTCTTTCACAAGGAAAAAAAAACCTAAAACCCATTGTACTTTCATTAGCCCAGCTCTACCCAACATGCATTTACAGCACTTATGAACAACAGATGAGGGCAAAACTTCCTTCAAGACAGAAATTGATGCACAAATAGGAGTAACCTCCTGGAGATGCAGAATGTGGTCAAGCATAATTTTCAACAATTCCAAGTAAATTGCATTTTTATGACAGCAAGCAGAGAAATTGCATCATGTAAGTACTACACAGACCATCAGAGATAAAAAAGCATATGTTGCAAATTATTGCAATTGGTTTTAGTTGGGTGGCTACCAGTGCAGTGTCCTAATGAGTGGTAAAACATGATAGAAAAAAAGTTTGGAGAAAGCACAGACTTGAAAGGATGTGTAACTACCTGTATGCTCAAGAGAAACTCGTTGGTGGGGGGAGGGATAATTACTTGCAGGAGAAATTGCTGTTGTTTACTTGAAGGAAACAAAATGCTTTAAAGAGCCTGACTGGATAGTGCTTGATATCAATAAATATTTAGTGGACAAAGCTTAATAATGATTTTGTATTTTGAATTGCCTTATCCTGAAATAATATTTCCTGATTTTTTTCCCTGGCATTTCATGGGGAAACAAGCAGGATTTAGCTTGTGCATGTTAACCTCATCTAGAGATTTTATGTTAAACTTTTACACACAGAATACCAAGGTGATTGTACAGCCTTCAATATTTTATGGAAAGCAACAATCTGAAGTGAGACAGACTGAGCTTATGGACAGAGAGACTTGTAGGTTTTCTGATCTGACATCTTCTACTTCGTACTCTACAGAAAAAAAATAAAAGTGTATCCTGCAATCTCTACCCCATTAGCCTGGGTCAGGATGAAACAGATTTTGCAAAGAGGAAGCTCTGAGGATATCAAGAATTAGACAAACTGGCTGCTTTCCTTATGGTCTTGCCTTCATTGTTCCACATTTATTTCAAAGGCATGCAGCCACCTTCCAACTCCACACATTTGCTCCTGAGCATACAAAACTGAGGGAACCCATCCTACTGCCCTCCAGAGCTTTACCATCTCTTCACCCCAAGTAGGCCAACCACCCAGAAAACATCTATTTCTGTAGCAAGGCTTATTTTGGTTTTTTTGGGAGTAACATACCTCTGCCTTCTTCCAGAAGAATAAGAGATTTTTCTTTCTGTAGCATAAGCAGGTTATAGGCTTCCTTGTACCAAGGACTGCAATTATCCTTTTTATTTCCTGCAGCTGGTTTGCTGACAGCTGCTTGTTATTTGTTAAGGCAACCCTTTCTTTGCTGAACAACAAGGTAACCTTTATACTTTCTCTCAGTATCTGTCTCCAGGAAAGAAGGGCACCAGAACATTAAGACCTTTCCTGTCTTCACCAGGAAAACCTAGAAAAAAAGCACACCTGGGAAGCCATGGAACAGATAACTTGTCCTGGTACACTTTCAGCTTAAGATGCCCACTATGCAATATTTGGGCAACTTTAATTGGGAACCAGTTACAGCAGCTGTCAAGAAAGACAAACAGTGGATGTTTGCATTTAGGAGTTAGCTTTACAGACCCTACCAAACAAAGTTTCACTGTCCAACAATCATAAAAAGACACTACTCTGCATCTTCCCTACAGCCTGTTCCTGTGGCTGTTCACACCTGACCTCATTTACCTACAGCCAACTTCCACAGCTCTGCCTGCCTTGCTGGCTCTCCCATCACACAGCATCAACTCAGGGTGCACATTAATTCCTGCTCAATACATTTCCTTGCTTTGGCTTCCATATGTGAAGGTAAAAACAGAAGCCCTAGTCCTGGATGCCTGCAGCCACTGTGAAGCAGAGCAGAGCAGGCTCGTGGCTGTTGGGCACCCACGGATAAATTAATGTTTCTGGCAGTAGCTTTTTGCAGTGAACAGTTACCCTGGGGAGCAGATGAGCAGCTGTAGAGAACTGCATAACTGGTAGCTGTCACTTTTTCTGCAGGCTACTAACACATTTTTGTGCGTGTCACAGTTGGGAAGCTGGAACTGTGGTCTGTAGCAATTTTTTTTTTTTTTTTTTTTTTTTTTTTTAATGATGGAGAAACCGTACATTAAGACCTTAAACATATAATCTTCCACTTTGCCTCTTTAAGTGAGAGCCAGGAAGAAAAATACTTGACTTCACATATGAGCCAGAAACTTTTGTGCTTCTGTCCCCTGTGTAAGCCAGTGAGTATCTGGGATGTGGCTGAACAGCTTCTGAAAGAGATATAACCACCCCTCTAGGTAAAGCTACCATTTTTCTGCTCAAGCTTTGAAACTAAACCTATACACATATGCAATATTTGGCCAGCATTGTATATTTGAAAGTAGATTTAGCCAACAAGAGTCTTCAGACATGTCTTTTGGACTGGCACATGCTTTCAACACACCTTTTGTGTGAATACTGGAAACACAACGAGGGGTAATAAATGTTCTGCAAAATTAGAAGCAGCACTGATGCATTGTTAGACTAAACAGCAATTCAAGAGTACTAAAATACACATCCACCCAACAGAGATGAGAAATAACAGGTTTTATATTTTAAACACTGACAACACAAGTCCAAAGGATGTCTGGCTGTTTCTGAGAAACTTACTCTCCATGTAATGCAAAAAGTTTGGTATTATTTTTGCTACTTCTCAGGAATACCTGGCATGGCAGAAAACTGAGGCACACAGAGCATAGAAAACGGCTCTGAAAAGCCTTACTGGTTTTAGAGGGTCCTGTTGGAAACCACAATTTTTTACATTTAATGGATACCCTAGGGCTGACCATAGAGTCAAAGAGATAAATTAAGATATTCAGATCTAAGAAAATATGGTGGCTTTCTGCTAAAATGTTTTCAGGAATGAGTAAAATAAAACTTGGATCCTTTCAGGAGACAAAATTGCTGGCAAAACCCCAAATAATGAAGTTCAACAGCCATGGGACTAAGCTGTAGATAACTTTAATTTTTTTCTTTTTTTCTTTTTTTTCCTTTTTTTCTCCAAAAGGGCAAAACCCCCCACAGAACAGCAGCACATACACCAACAGGTGTACTAAGAATATATTTTGAGGAATTGTCAGTGTCAAGTGAAATGTCACTCAGGGGGACAGGTGATATTTGGTGAGACTGACCACCTGTCCTCTATATTTTTTCACCTCTGTAAGAGAGAAACAAGTCTATTACAAAACTTATTTAAATAAAAGAAATGAAGTAATTCCCCAAACAAGAGAGTGTAGTATCAGAACATTCATTATCAATAGAGCTGCATTCATTTGTCTCTTCAGTTGTCAAAGGTCATAAATCTAGGGGTGAGGAATCTGATTGCTTAAGGAGTGTGACCTGGTGTGGCAGGGGGAGGGAGACTTGCAGAAGTAGTAAAGAAATGAACTAGATAATTTCCATGCTTTGTTTTACTAACCCAGGATACACTACAGTAACAAAACCTGTTGCTTATTTCCAGACTTGCATCTCCACTTCTTCCTTTATTTTACCAATCTCATCTCTTTTGAATTCTTTCATCCAGGCTACCATAGCCTCCCATGTGAATTTCCCCAAAACATCCACTAATCTCTCCTTTCAGCTCCCTCTCTACTCCCATACATCACTTCTCCCCTTTCTGCCTGTAGTCCCTGTAACAATGTCAGCCACAGCTTGTAAGTACCAATCCTTCTTCATCATTCAGCCCTCCTCTCCTTCAAACGTCCTTTCCCTAGGATTAATTTGAGAAACCATAACAAGTATCAGTGACAGTCGGATATGTCCCTAATTCAGTGCTGAATTGTTCATTTTGCACGTGCTTTCAGCTACGATCTCCTTCCAGTAATCATTGTAAGCACACTAATTACTGTAGCAGGATTTTCCCATCTCCTTCCTCAGCCTCACATTAATTACTTGACCCTTTTTTGCTACATGCAGTTTGTAAGGCTACACTCTGAGTAGGGGGATGGAGGCATAGTTTGCTGCTGGGAGCTTTTGGCTGCCCTGGAGATGACCCTGGCACTAAAACCTCCTTCATGAAGGTGCAATTCCCTAGTAACCTGGGTCTATGATCACTGGAAATTAAAACACCCTCTAAAGAACAATATTCTAAGCCATGATTGGCACCTCAATAGCCAGAAGTCCAGCTGGGAAGATCTGTAGTGAGAGAGCAGAGTGCCTTGTGTCCCAGAGGTGCTGAGGAGCAGGATGATAGGAGAGACTGAGAGCTCACTGTGGTGAGGATACCAAGCTGGGATCACAGGGATCCTGGCAGTGGTTCCTGCAGGGAATGCTCCTTGTGTCATTCCTTCACAGCTCAGCTGGAATGCTGCAGCTGCCTCTCAGACACAGCACTCAGTTATTTACCAATGGGAAACAGCTTCAAGATGAAAAACCAGGAACACAAGCACTAACAGCCAAGCACTAAAACCTCCTTCAGGTCACTCCTTCATGAAGCTGCCGTTCCCTACTAACCTGGGTCTGTGACCACTGTAAATTAGAGAACAATAAAGAACAATATTCTGAGCCATGACTGGCACCTCAACAGCCAGAAGTCCAGCTGGGAAGTTCTGTAGTGAGAGAGCAGAGTGCCTTGTGTCCCAGAGGTGCTGAGGAGCAGGATGATAGGAGAGACTGAGAGCTCACTGTGGTGAGGATACCAAGCTGGGATCACAGGGATCCTGGCAGTGGTTCCTGCAGGGAATGCTCCTTGTGTCATTCCTTCACAGCTCAGCTGGAATGCTGCAGCTGCCTCTCAGACACAGCACTCAGTTATTTACCAATGGGAAACAGCTTCAAGATGAAAAACCACGAGCACTAACAGCCAAGCACTAAAACCTCCTTCAGGTCACTCCTTCATGAAGCTGCCGTTCCCTACTAACCTGGGTCTGTGACCACTGTAAATTAGAGAACAATAAAGAACAATATTCTGAGCCATGACTGGCACCTCAACAGCCAGAAGTCCAGCTGGGAAGTTCTGTAGTGAGAGAGCAGAGTGCCTTGTGTCCCAGAGGTGCTGAGGAGCAGGATGATGGGAGAGACTGAGAGCTCACTGTGGTGAGGATACCAAGCTGGGATCACAGGGATCCTGGCAGTGGTTCCTGCAGGGAATGCTCCATGTTGCATCCTTCACAGCTCAGCTGGAATGCTGCAGCTGCCTCTCAGACACAGCACTCAGTTATTTACCAATGGGAAACAGCTTCAAGATGAAAAACCAGGAACACAAGCACTAACAGCCAAGCAGTTTTGAGGATTCACCCAGAAGTGGAAAAGGCAGTTTTAGTTTCCTCTCAGAGGAAGAAAAATAAATTAAACTTTTACATCAAAGCAATTGCTTTAATTACCAAGTCAGTGGATAAAATGCAGCAGCAGTCTCCCTGCATCCTGTGCAGGCTGCTGTGGTTCTGGCAGTGCTCTCTGGAGAGAGAAGAGAGGAAAGCCTGCCCAGCACTGGTGGGTACACTACATGTTGAAACTCTTCACACATATCAGGAGCTCAGTGTCAGAAACTTGTGGGGGTTGTTTCCCAATTTTTTGACCAATTCTTTCTTATCTGTGGATTAGACAGTGCTTGATACTGCACTTACAGTACATCTCCCCTTCCTCCTGCTTCACTGAAAACAGGGGGGAAAAATTATACTAGATATTTGTTTTTCTTTTCAGAACAAGTATAAATTTAGTATCTGCAGATTCATACTATGATTGGTAGGATTTGTTTGGTGCCCAGTATAAATTTTGAACCTTTTTTTAGTCTTGTCAACCTTAGATTATTTTATTTAATCTCTTTAGTTTCCCTCATTAATTTTCTTTGCTTCAAGGCTTGCCTGATTATTATGAAATATCTGACTGCTGCCAATGCCCATGACACATACGAGGCAGTCAGTGGTTTTAATCAAAGTTGTGTTTTCTCTTGGTTGAGGCATCACAATTTATTACATATGTAATTATTCTTGGCTGCTCTGTAAGAAAATTTTCTTTTAAAACCTTGCTTCATTTGTAAAAGAGAGAAAGAAAAAGGTCTTTTTAAAAATTCTAACACAGAACCTCATGCTGCAGTCCACATTTCCAAGATAGAGAAATCCAAAACTGCTCAACAAATATATCCTGTATAACCCTAAGCCATCACTTCTAACACCCAGCCCTATCTTCTGTGCTCTATTTTGAGCTTGTTCCATGCACTTGCAATGAGCAGCCTCCAGATATTACAAGGATTTTTATAATTTCTAGAAAAATGTTATTATATGAGTTGCTGAAAAACTGGAATTTACTGAATTAAGATAGGCTTCTGGTACAGTTAAAACTTTTTAAACAGAAAGATTCACAGAGTTAGGATACCCAGGCATTGGTAATAACTTCAACTAAATGGCTGTTTCCCAAAGGTAATGGCAACTATGTAACTGCATAAATTTGTAGCGTTTTGTCTCCATTTGTAGCACTGACTTCATTTCCTCAGAGAGGCAGCACAGGGTACTGCAGCTTCCCTTCAGCCAGGAATCTGGTTACTTGGAGCATCCCAGAGCAAGACAAGAGGGCACAACAGGTCTCAAGTTGTGCCAGGGGAGGTTTAGGTTGGACATTAGAAAGAATTTCTTTCTGGAGAGGGTGATCAGACATTGGAATGGGCTGCCCAGGGAAGGGGTGGATTCTCCATCCCTGGAGATATTTCAAAAGAGCCTGGATGTGGCACTCAGTGCCATGGGCTGGGAACCACGGGGGGAGTGGATCAAGGGTTGGACTTGATGAGCTCTGAGGTCCCTTCCAACCCAGCCAGTTCTATGATTCTATGACTGGGCTTATATTTTCTTTCAGCAAATAAAAACCTAGCTGGTTCTTATGTAATCCTTGGGAGAGTGCATGATTACCATAGTTCCATATACCAGGCAGAGTGCATCTCCACCATTCAACACAGAGGCTCTTCAGAATATTAAAGGAAGAAAGAAAAGGCACCTATTAATTTTCAGAACTTTTCTCCCAAGATTCCTTTATAACTGCCTATGCTATTTCAATTTGGAAAGAGAACAAATCATCAGGGTAACAACTTTAAACAACATGGTTATAGCTTATTCCTCTTCTATGATGTTAAAACAATGTCTTCCTCCTCATTGAAAGAATATGTATTACCATTGTAGCTATCCAATAAAAAGGAACAGCTCATTTATTTTTACAAGGAAGAGGTTTCCATGCTGTGATATTGCAATGAAAAACTTATCATTCTCACACAAATTCTGGAATAAGGCCATCCCATCAACTAGAAAAAATAATTGTTTCTCAGATATATAAAGTACAGAAGCAACAGCACAGCTATTTAGAAACTTTAGGTAAATTCTCGTGTTGTACCTGGCAATAAATTCAATCCTAAGCATAATATATGCCATAAAAGTAAGTTATATACATGAACTGTACCATTGTTAGAATGATGTAATTTAAACATTAGTATAGTCACCAAAGCTTTGATACTTCTAAAAGTTCTGCTGTATTTCTAGGATGATGGAAACCAATACTGTACATTATGGAACAGAAACAGTCACCAGTCCATTTTCAGTAACAGCTTTGTCCTTACCACTTCTTAAGTAGCAGAAAGTGATTCTCTGACAATAGGAAATTCCCAAGCCTCTCTGCTAAATACTGGGGACAAGTAATCCCTTTGCTAATCTCTGATCTCCAAAGGCAGATTTATTATTTCTGAGGAGAGCTGCTACAAAGAATGTCTGCCAAACATTAGAAAGACACCATTCAAAACATGAAAGCAATGGTCACCTAATCCTGGGCACCTACCACATTTCAATTGCACTTCTACACTCTGTTTGGTTTGTAATCAAACTAAAAGAGAAAACAGGAACATCTATAAAGTTCTGATTAGACACATCTTATCTATTCAAATAAAATCATGACGTTTAATTTACAAACATCTCTGTCACATTTTTCTTACTTTCAGAAGTACTTAGTATCTGTCTTGAATTTAACTAATGAGAAGCTTTTCTAGAGTAGATTGGAGGTCTTTAAAGGTAATTTTTAAGGCCTGTCAGATAATTAAATAATTGATGGCATGTACTGCACTTTGAGGCCTATTTTGTCAGTATTGGCTCTTGTTGCTCTAGTGCTTAGAATCAGAAATACAATGCCTAGGTTGATGGCAAGAAGCTTGACTGGGAACTGGGCTATACAGTATAGAAAAGATCCCCAGAAATACTTCATAAACTTTTCAAGCAAAGATGAAAATTCTCCACACGAAATCACCAGTTTCTCCCTGTGTAATTCCACTGGTTCTCCTGAAACGTCACCTGAGAGTTTGTGCACAGCAAAAAGAAAGAGGAATAGTCCAAGAACAGAAGTTGTTTGTCGGATACGAGAAACATTTAAAACAAACTTAAAAATTACCATTGGTTCATAGCATGAAAAGCTAATTTGCAACATCTTTGACTTCATCTTGAAAAATGTTGAGCAGGTTGAAATCTGTGGGAGATGCTTGCACATTTGTCATGTATTTAATGTGGACCTAATTTCACCAGATTCCAGCTGTGTCACACTGTTTTTTTCCATTAATTTTAGAAGATCAGATAACATCACCCACTTTGAACACTACACTGAGCTGCACTAACAACACAATCTATATTAAAAATAGGTATTGCCATAATAATTGCAATAATAACATAAGTTGCTCATTACATACACAACTGTAAACCTTTTTGAGAGGAAAAAAATGAGTTTCCTGTTTGTTCTCCTTTCTACAGCACAAGGACAATCACTGTTATACAGCGCACCTACATATGCTAAGTGAAAAAGGATATTTTTTTTTCGTGGAACATCTTTCTTAGAATATTTCTGATCTTAGATTGCTTCTTTTTAAGTCTGTGTGCTTAAACAGAAGCAAGCCCTCAGCCCTCCTTCAATTTAGGGTCTGTTCCTTCATCATTCCAAGATTCAATCATTCTTCCTCATCTGGTCCCTAGTTTTTGATCTGTGGCTTCTTTTTATACCTTCTAAAAATCTTCCAAATTGGGGAACTCTTCAAAAATGATTGTTACCAATACTGCATCCTACATGTCCTATTTGGCATTTTCTTTTTGCACCCTACCAGGAAGAGATCCCATGGTTCCTTACATGCTTTTCACACAGTCTGAGCTGACCATGGACCTTTCTAGAAGGTTTCCTTAGCAAGTAGCCATCCTACTAAAAAAGTGTAAAAAAAGCTCCACCTGGAAATTGTATTCAAGTCAGGGTTAGGTGGGAAAAATGCAAGGTGGATGCAAAAGCCCAGTTTACATTGGGTTGGCTCTCTGTCAGTAAATATAGTTAACCATCAAAAAATAAAAAACAAACCAAAAAAACCAAAAAAAACCCATGAAACAAAACCAAACAAACCATCCCAATCATTTGCCATCCAGTTGCTGACTGCTGGCTCCCTGAACTGTCAACTGGTCCATCTGAGTATGCCCTGCCATAACCATGAAATGGGGAGTTTTTCAGACTTGTACCTAAAAGCTTGTTCTTTTCCTTTAAGGATTCAATCTTCAATCTGTAAATAAAGGAAGGAATATTTCTAAGTAGATCCTATGAGATTTAGTTAGTTTGGGTTACATTTAATCTTCAGTAAGTCTTACCTGTTCTTTTATAATAATTTAAAAACATGATTTGAAAAAAAAGGCTGCTCATTGCTAATGCTAGTAGAGGCTTCTTCATGTATTTGCTTTTTAAAATTTGGGGCTGAATAAAGAATACCCAGGGCCCTGTGAACATGGAAGGAACAAGCTTTTTTCTTGTGTGCTGTACCATGGGATGGGTCCTTTTTTCTCTGCTCTTGTTTTTTTTCTTGGCACATAGCTAAAGAAATGGCCTTTTTGCAGCTTCACCACTGACAAAAATGAAATGTAAATCTAGAGCACCCAATAAACATTATGAAATGAGCAATCTGAATACAAAGCACTTAAACTTCCACTCTTTTCAGAGCACTGATCTGTAAAACCAGCAACCCAATCCTTTGCCTCTTAGACTGCACAGGCACTGGGGTCTGAGGATGACACAAATATTCAGTGAAGTCAATAGCAGCCAAGGGACACTTGAAACAAGCCTTAGAATACCTTGAGATCAGACCCTGGTATTGTCAGTGCTTATATACTGCACATGGGTTCTAAATCCATAACAAAACCAGACATTTGTTTGAGGTATTTATAGAGCATCTGCTTGGCTAACCATCTGTGCTCTGACTCAAGTATACACATGGTCCAGACTGAATAAAAACCAATTCTAGGGAACAAAATAGTACCTTTGACACTATTATATCTACAGATTTTACTGTCAGTGACTTGGTTGACCTGCTTACGTGTAAAAGTAAATTTTTAAAGTGTAAAATCTGAAAGGTAGCCTGAGGAAGCTCTGACTGGTCTGTCCACTTCAAAAAGGCTTTGAAGTTAAGGGATGCTGTTTGAATGCTGCATACCTTCCAAAAAGGCTGCTTGCTTAGGGTCCAGATGAAGCTAGATGTCTTCCTGACTTTCTGGGTATTTATTATTTCTGGGTATTATTTATTATCTTCAGATTTATTTGCAAGTGTAATTGCAAGGATGTGGTTAAGGATTTTGCTGTGCTCGTATGTCTATTTCAAAATGAGATAAATCCATTTTTTTTGCTGTTCAATAGAAAGAAATTCATTTTGGTGTTCAGCAGAACTATTAGCAAAACAGGAGAAATGTAGCTGACTATAGCTTGGAGTTAATTGCACAGAGAAACCTTGCTGTGTTTGTTCAGTTTGCTTTCTTCATCAAGATTTGCTTTTCCGTGGATCAGTGTGCTTCGTATGTTCAAAACACTGTGATTAGGAACCAGAATGAAAAGATGAAAAGCACTAGGCTATCATAGGATTGCTTCAAATATATATATATATATATATAAAAATATATTTAAATATATATATGTATGTGTAATGGTCAATTAATTGATTAAAACTTCTCTTTAGGAAGGATTACCAAACTGCAACTTTTTGGAAAATGTTTTCAAATGGTAGGAAATTGAAGTTTCTGATACTGTTCCACAAGATTTTCTTTAGTGATAACCTGGGGAATCCTTTAAATTACCTCTTAGCTGATGTAGCACCATCTGCCACATCTGCAAAGAAGAGAATTATTTTAGGAACAGCTGTGGGGTTTTTTTTTATTAAGTCTTGAGTCATCAAGGTCCCTATTTTTTAATAATTCAGTGTAGGAAAATAGAAGCCATTGTTGTTTTGTTCATTAATAAAGGATGCAAATATTACTACAGTTAGGGTCACAAACCTCATAGGTATTACTGAAGTACTCCAATTTCCAATAAAACTTTGTATGTTCTTTATGACAGCTCTTGGCTTTGTATGAAAGGTATCAGTCATAATTCATGAATCTCTAAGACAGCACCTGATGGCAAATAAGGGACTGTGGGGGCTCTCCTACAAGCAGAAATATTAAAGTATTCTTAGCACGGGATCATAGGTCCAAGTCTCTGCTTTCTGTCTCAAAAGCAGAATCATAAATTAAGATCTTTCACACCAAAGGAAAAATCCCCAAATGAACCAGCCTTTAGCAGAGATTCTTTTTATGCCTGTGGCCTTCCATAACAGCTCTAAATCAGATAAGCAGACTTAAGTCAGATGAACCTTCTCCCTCACCAAACAAGCAAGGGGAGTGAAGCAAAGGTGAGAATTAGAAGGTTTCAGGTCCTATCTTGCATCAAAAAGGCTTCAATCTGTGCAGGATGTCTTGTCTAGGGCTTAATTCACTCTTAATGGGAAGTAACAAGTAGAGTGTGTGAATGCAGAGCCATCATTTGATGATGAGATGACTACATTTCAGCAACAGTTTCTTTCAGCTTCCTGCTGCTGAGGAACTAATGAGAGGAGGCAGTTTCTCAAAGATAGAATAGTTTTTCCCTGGGGAGCTAATGGCTTTTCTACAGTGTGAAGGTGTTTTTATGGCCTGAGGAGGGCCTCTTAACAAATAACATACATGCTGAAAATTAAAGCTTAGAAAGGGTGCCCACAGGATAAAGAAAGAGAGGGAACTTGGATCTGAGAGATGAGATCACTGAAAAAGAGTTGTTGAAAAGTCAAACCTGTGCTCCATGTTGAAAGACAGAGCCACGAATATGAAGGTGTCTAGACAGAGCCTCATATTCTGCACCTCCTTGAGTTATGGAAGATTTTATGTTTGTGACACTGAATGCCCAACCTGAAGAAGCTCAGCTAGGTTCTCATTTTTTCATCACTTAACTGCTAACGTGTCAGCTTTGTGTGACACCTGGAGCAGTCCATGGAGCTGACCATCTACATCAAGGAATGTTGGCCAAGGTGTGGGTCTATGTGTTTCCCTTTATTTCTTTTAGAAACCATAAACTTACCAAGAAAATGCTGTGAAGTCTGGGTTTCCAAACACAGCTCTCATAATTTAGGATTTCTTTGTTAAATTTATTCCTCATTTCAGTGAGCCCTGACTGCATGAACCTGTCTGCAAACAGTAGGAACCTGGAGTTCAGGTTGTCAGCACAATGCCAGAGTTGAACTGCAACACAGCAAGAGAATCAGGGTCCTGCACAGGAAACAAGAACCCTGCAAGAAAAAGCAGGTCTGAAAGTGTTCCACATACTCATAAATGTGTTGGCATTTGTCCTGTGAAACTGCTATTGATTGGGCCTCTGCTCTGAGTTACCAGCTGGACCTGAAATAGGGTCCTGAAATTCAAGAGAATTCAGGTTTCCCAGATTTCAGGAACACCAAAGACATTTTTTGTTGCCTGTCTCAATTGCAGTGTGAGAGTCACTTTTCTCATTCCAAACATTCTAAACTAAAAAGAACTCCTTTCACTCATCACTGAGTTTTAACAAACTTCTCTATATTTAGAAACAAAATGTGGGTACCTTTAGGAAAGAACACAGATTTTAAAGGATTAAGATTTTACAAATATTTTTGCTTTCCACACGATTACTTCAGTATGGAGCACGTGTGCTACCCCTTAGTGGATCATCATCTAGAGACAGCACAAATCCATTAATAATTCAGAACATGACTTCCCAACTATATTTTCTAGGTATGCTTTCATGTACTATTCTACTTGGGCTGTTTAAGGGCTAAAAAGGCCTTCAGGTAGTGCCCACACTGTCATCTTTGTAGCTTTGAGACTCAGCAACACTTCATGCCCCAGAAGTTCAGTTCCCTGCACAGAGTGTAACTGAGAGCAAATAGTTATTATCAACACATCAACTGCCTGTAGGGCAAAGCAGTGGCAAAGCCACTCAGCCTTTCTCTCAGAGAAGAAGTGGGCAAAACCAATGGCCCTTGTACTTCAAAACCTGCAGGTCAGAGTTGATTTGTAATTTAGTTTTAGATGGCAGAAGTGATGCATCTTATAAAAAGCAGTGTACAGCTTCTGCTAGCAGTGCTAAGTTGTACTTAAAACAGAGGCTGCATCTAAATGTCAGCTACTAATGGAGGGGACTTCTAGAATATTTGACTCTGAACATGAAGTTCTTATTTTTAAGGGAGATATAAAACCAGAATAGCTTCGTATTTTTAATACCCCTCATTCTTTTAAAGAGCTTGGTACAAGGCCTGAAAAATGCAATTTTGCTTTGTCAAATGCCAGAGAAATTACCGCTCAGAAATGTTACTGTTTATCTTCTCTGAGCAATGGGGCAGAATTTTGTAAACAAGCAAACTTCTCCCTTTTAGAAGCAATTGATCCTGATATTTTAGAGAATATTAAGTGCTATCACACTTTTCAAGTGTGTATTCAGTCCACCCATGCAAACCATGAAGCTTCTCTCCATTTAGCAAGCAAGTGCTAAGTTAGTTTTATATTTTTCATTCCCTCTTAGCTCCAAGCACACATACCTGTATTTTTTTTCAGTAGTTATGGAATAGGACCACACAGCTCAGCAAAATTCTTATTATCTACATTACTTATCAATGGGAGTGGATATATTCACAGAATCATAGAACTGGCTGGGTTGGAAGGGACCTCAGAGATCACCAAGTCCAACCCTTGATCCACTCCCCCTGTGGCTCCCAGCCCATGGCACTGAGTGCCACATCCAGGCTCTTTTGAAATATCTCCAGGGATGGAGAATCCACCCCTTCCCTGGGCAGCCCATTCCAATGGCTGAGCACCCTCTCCAGAAAGAAATTCTTTCTAATGTCCAACCTAAACCTCCCCTGGCACAACTTGAGACCTCTTGTGCCCTCTTGTCTTGCTGAGAGTTGCCTGGGAAAAGAGCCCGACCCCCCCCGGCTCCAACCTCTTTTCAGGGAGTTGTAGAGAGTGATGAGGTCTCCCCTGAGCCTCCTCTTCTCCAGCCTCAACACCCCCAGCTCCCTCAGCCTCACCTCACAGCACTTGTGCTGGATCCCTTCACAGCCTCCTTGCTCTTCTCTGGACCTGCTCCAGCACCTCAATCTCCTTCCTGAGCTGAGGGGCCCAGAACTGGACACAGGACTCAAGCTGTGCCCGACCCCACCACCTCCCATTCCAGTCCCTGCCTACTCTTCCAGAGATGAAAGCCTTTTAATAGCTCATCTAAACCTCCCCTGGTGCAACTGCATGCTGTTTCCTCTGGTTCTATTATTATTATTTACTTGAGAGATGAGGCTGAGGCCCAGGAGGGGGTGTAAAAGGGACCACCTCAGACTGGTGCAGCTGAACCACAGTATTCAGGATTTAGATGCAGGTAAACCATAGTATTTAAGACACCAGATTGTCTGCTGTCCCCAACCTGCCTTTTGCCTTCAATGTCTAACACCATTCTGGCCATTTCATGACACCCAAAGCTGCACCAGTGGTGGAGCAGCTGGACACAGAACTGGACACAGGACTCAAGCTGTGGCCTCCCCAGGGCTGAGCACAGGGGCAGAATCCCTTTCCTGGACCTGCTGGCCACGCTGTTCCTCAGCCAGCCCAGGATGCCATTGGCCTTCTTGGCCACCTGGGCACACTGCTGCCTCCTCTTCAGCTTCCTGGCAATCCAGACTCCCAGGCCCCTCTCTGTCTGGCTGCTCTCAGCCACTCTGTGCCCAGCCTGGAGCTCCCCATGGGGTTCTTGTGGCCAAAGTGCAGGACCCGGCACTTGGCCTTCTTGAACCTCATCCCGTTGGGATCAGCCCAACTCTCTGGTCTGTCCAGGTCCCTCTGCAGAGCCCTCCTGCCTTCCAGCTGATCCACACTCCCCCCCAGCTTAGTGTCATCTGCAGATTTGCTGATGATGGACTCAATCCCCTCATCTCAATCATCACTAAAGATATTAAACAGAACTATTCATAACTGGTTCTAACCAGTATCAAGTGAAATATACATACACGAATCTTGGAGAGAAAGGAAGCCTTATTGATCTTTGACTGTGGATTTGGGTAAAAAGTGGAAGTAGCCACTCCTTAATAGATTGGCTTAAGCTCCAGTGAAGGTGACTTAGGAAAATATATTTTAGTTTTTAATAGAGCATACCGAGAAATTGCACGTGGTCCATTATCCCATTGGGACTGATAAAAGGTTATTAGTTAAGCTATGGTCACCTGGTTGCTTGTTATGGTCTGTCACAATGTGTTCTGCATCTTCTCAGAGATGACTTGCAATAAATTAAAAACACTCTGGAGACCCAATTTGTGAAAGAGAAATAGATTGCTTAGGATACTCTTTTCCTAGTACGTTTGTGGAGAAACAACCCTTTAGCACTCTGTGGTTTGTAATTATAATTACAATTTCTCTCTGCGGAGAGAAAAACTTCTCTAAACTTGTGCCAATTTCATTGCTATACAGGGGAAGATGTTACAATACTGGCCTCAGTATTCTATTCCAAAAGAAAAGTGTAAGGGGCAGTACAAGCTGTCTGTGCAAATAATTTGGCTGCAGAAGCTTGTTCTTATGGTTTTGTATTTCACATCTGCACAGTCCCAAAGTCAATAAAACCCTGTTGTGTACAGCTGACACAAAACAGAATATGTGCATGACTTACCTCTGCTCTAAACCAAGAATGTAAAAAGATATTCCACATAGATTACAGAATTTAATCACTCCTGCTGTATTTTGACATTTTAACCACTTTCGGCAGGCAAAAAATGCATCAAAAAGTTATTTTTTCTACCAAGATGAATGAATACACTGAGTATTTAATTTGTTGCTCCAAGATGCATCCTCACCAAAACAAGCCAGTACAACTTTTTGCAGTGTCATTCAAGACAGGTGGATATGAATCTAGACAGTTATATCATGTATTCTTCCAATAACATTCTTCAGCTATTTTATATCCAGAGTATGCAACTCAGGGGAGTCTTCCAAAATGGGAAAAATTCAGGTAATAAATAGATTAGCAGTGTCAGCAATAAAAGTACAGACTGCTTCTCGGAGTCTAAGTTAAGATACATCTCTTTACTGAGCTGTATTTTGGGATCATTTGAGTTATTTATGTAGCTGAGTCACTGGCAAGGTTTTTTTTGGTTTCTTTCTTTTTTGTTTTTCAGCAACTTTGAATCTCCACTGATGCACGAAGTCCCAGAGCACCAAAGCAGCAGCACAGACAGTTCAGCAAGTAGTTTGGGAAGCTCTGTCACAGCATGTAAGAAGGTAAAGTCTAACTTTGTTACATTCAAAGGCAGATAGGTCCCAGATTATAGCTTGGCTTTTTAGCTTTTGCCTTTCTTGGGAAATACAAAATTTAACGGATACTTAAAAAAAGAAAAGGACCCATTCAAAAACATGAACTCTGGGTCCTGTTATTGCAATTTCATCTGCCAGATCTATACTTGTTTGGTCCCCAGCTAAATTATACCTCTATGGCAGATAAAACCCCCCTGAATATTTCTATTTTTCCTCATTAGCTATGTAAAATCAAAGCAGTACATAGCATGAATACCTTCACGTTTGCCATTCAATATACATCAAGTTCCTGGGGACCCAGGTGGAAGGTATAGAGCTTTACTTAGGTCAAAAAAACTCCAGGGTTCATTCAGTTTTCCAATATTACCTACTTTATTTTTTTTTCTTTCTTTCCACTAGTAATCACAATGCTTTCCTTTTGTTTGCTTTTTTTTTTTTTTTTTTTTTTTAAACGAAATAGCAATATATTTCTATATGTAAGCAGAGAGAAAGATAAAACAAGCAAGAGAGAAAGATTTCTTTTCCTCATCCTGTACACCACACTGTGAGTGTGGGGGTGAATATTATGTGTCTACAGAAATTTTTTTAAATGTAAAATCACTGATATGAAAAAAGATCTCAGTAAATTGATGAGTAGTCTGGGACTGGGATTCTTCAGCTCACCTCAATATGGCTCAAATACAGTATCAATATTTCTTCTGATCAGAGTTTATTTTCACAAGAAGACCTGACTTGCTAAAAATGTTTCTGACTGCAGCTTCTGACTGGAATCTTCACATAGGCAGAAAATACATCGTGCAGGAGAATATCTTAAAAATCCATTTCATCTCAGAGTTACCTATTTTATGTGAAACTGAAGGACAGTGGGACAGCACTGAAAGTGCCACCACTGTTTACAAATTCTCCCAGCATCACTCTCTTTTAAAGCCTAGTCTTTACCACATGATTTATTACTGCTTTACCTATCTGAGCCCTTACATTTGAAGTTCTCATGAGTCAACTTTATGATTGTCAACACACTAAAAGAAGTGATTCACTTGTGACAAACAGCAGGATATTTTGGGCTTCTTTACAGCATAGGCACAGAAACTGTTACTATTCTATTTTTTTGTGTGTGTGCATGTATGTGTAAAAGGATAAAAAATTACCAAAAATTGGTCAGTACCATTCCTTTTACACTCTGCTATTTACAGTGATTTTTAAGTCAGATGTACAATTGTTGGTGGAATGAAACACTAGGTGTTCTTGCTGCACTACAGCAGTTTAAACACTTGACTTGTGTGTTTGAGTAAGTGCATTTGGTATGAATGACTCCTGTCAGGAACCATATGCAGCCCATTACTACACACACCAACTTGAAAAAAATTCAGGAGCTGTGCCCCTAGATCTCTCATCTTATTCTGTACGTCCCACTTTTTTTTTTTTTTTTTTTTTTTTGGATGAGTAGTAATTAACCAAAGCAATTAAGATGCTCAGCCATGAAGATGCAGATGTTTGTGGAGCAGAGCCCTTTTTATGTTGTCTTGGTTATAGATATCTATTGCTTTTTTATGGCTTAGGATCTAAATCAGGGAGCAGGAAGCTGTTACACTAAACTCGGACGCAATATTTTCCTCCGGGAAAGGGTGACTTTTCTAATCCCCACTCTGCTCGGGGCTGATTTAGTTCATTGATTCACAACACACTGAGTAATGCTGACAGCCAGAGTCTCTAGATGAGACTGGAAAATGTTTTTTTAGAACCATGAATTACTGCTGATTTCACATTTAGAGCATGATGCAAATTCATCCCGAATTATTTTCCGAGTGTGATCATCCTGCTCGGAACCAGACATGCAGCAGCATAGTGTGTGCAGCTGGCAACAGAACTGTGGTCACTGAATCAAGTTCTGCTGTCAATTGTATTGTTGCAAATCAGAAGGAACCTGGCTGAATCCAGCAAAATTGTTAACTATGTGTGTCAGTGGGATTGGCCCAGAACTTGTCTCCACTGGGTAAGAATTAAGAGAAGTCCAAGGAAGGAGTGGGCTAGTTTAGCAAGTTACACTATTTGCCTCAAAATTGCAGACTGTATCTATAAAAGAAGGATCCTGACTGATAGGTGAAGTATTTATATATATATATATATATATATATATATATTATATATATTTAGGTTTCTCATCCTTTGCTGCAGATCAGTTCAGTATACTTTGAAAATACACTTACATGCAAAAATGGCAATCAGAACGTATGAGCTACGATCATCACATTGCATTTGATTAATTAATTAGCCCTGTTTATTTAGGCCAGCTCATTCAAGCTTATACACTTTTGATCACAACAACCATACACTATTTTACTCTGAGCACTTTAGTATAGTAGTTTAAAAGTATGAATATTCCAGCAAGTTTTAATCCATAAGCAAACACCCCCTTTGTATAAGCACATGCACCTAGCTTACAGGCATAACTGCCTTACAACAGCAAGATGCTGGAACAAGTCTCATATTCACTCTTACTGCATGTCTTTGCAATAAAATACTGTTTTTTACAATTAAATATGCCCAGAAGTTCACAAGGCTTCTATATATGCATTTATTTGCACAGCAGGTGTATGTAATCAGCATTGTGGGGTGACCTAAATTATCTTTCCTTCAAGGAAGTACCCGTGGCAAGATTCTGAACAATAACATGTTATTGTTATTATAATAGTCCTAATAATTGGAATTATAATAGCCCTAATGCAGGGACTTCCATCTAATAGAGTTTAAAAACATCCAAAGGTTACTCCTCATTCCTCCCACTTCTTCCATCTCCTGAACACTACTCAGACGTGGAAAGCCATTCAAGGAGGCCTCTCCCACATCCCTTTTCCACACTCCTGTCTTGTCTGAGGAATTTCCAGAGGGTTTTCAGGTGACTTCGGGCCAACCTTTATTTCTTAGACTGCTGACCTCTACCATCTTCTGCTGTACAGACTTAAGTTTTTGTTTTTCCCACCTGTCTGCAAATCTAAATTGCTGCACAGGATTTTCTCCAACCTCCAGCAGTAAAATTGTTATGCCTGCTGCACCCTTCTTCACTCTGCTTACTGCAGTGGCTCTGCAGAACTACTGATGCACATGTCAGAGAAAAATCTGGTCCAGGGAAAATGCCACCTCACTAGTACTGTTTATCTCCTTGAAGTTACTTTAAAGTCCCATGCTGTCCAAAACTTCCAGCTTCCATAATATAATTTCTACCCTTGACTTCAAAGTCTATTTTGAAAAGCTGCATGCAAGATTTAGATGTCATATAAAGGACACTTATAAACCCTTCTTGAGTGACCCAAGCTGGCAGCTATGGACTGACCTGTCTGAAACATTTGTTCAAGTGAGTTATTTCTTCTGTTGTTCCTTTACCAGTGTTTGTTTCACGATAAAAACATCATTTGAAAGAAAGATAGAGCTCCAAAGGGTCATTTAACATACCACAGGGGGAAAAAAAAGTAAATTTTGGACTGCCCAGCTCATTTCATGGCTTTATCATCAACAATATAACATGCTATGACCACTGCTCTGAAACACTGGCTGTGCACACCAAGTCTCCACGAGGCAGAGTAGTACCAAGGATTTCTGAAGCTGATTTCTGCCTATTCTGGTTTCTCAGAATCTGCCTGAGATTTGGGAAAGAAAGATCAGAAGTGACTGAGGCTGAAGATAAGGTCATTGTGATTTTTAAGGAAATGAAACAAAACTGCTTGTTACTGCAAAAGCTATTTGTGCTAAAGAGAGCTGTTTCCTAGGTATGCAAAATTATATCTTAACAAACAATTGGAGTTTATACCCTTGAGGATGAAAAGATCTAGAAAAAGATGAAATCTGAACTCACATATAGATATAAACACGTAGATATATCAAGAACTGAACATATACAGGCACCCACACATATGTCTTAATAAAAAAGAATGGTAATGTTTTGGAAAGAGGAAAAAAAAATGCTTGATTCTAGATTTTACTGACCAGTTCATAACGCTTTGGTGTTTTAACATTTGAAAACATTTCTTAAAAGTTTCTTTTAAAAAGAGCAGTTTGTAACACTAACAGAAAATTGTTTCTTTGAGATATGAAGCATCTTATTTTCCACATCTAGTCTCACAGTTAGTTATGGCAGAAATATTTTTTCACTGAGACAGGAGGTTATAAAATTTATTGAGTGAGGAGTCATTCATCTGGTTTAGCCAGCAGCTAAAGGTTAGCTAAGAAGCATAAGAAGAAACTGGTGTTGATGTGAAGCAATCATGAACTTTTGTAATTATCAGAACAAGGTCTTTTTGCAGTGTCTTTTCCCGGAGTATTTTGTGAAACCTCAATTTGTATTCAGCAGCTCTTTGGAAATCCCACAGCAGGGCTGGAGTACCAAGAAAGGACCACAAAAAAATTGCAAAACCTAAGAAGGGTGCAGAAGCAAGCCAAACTTACAGACTGTGGTGCTCCCCATCACCTCCCCATCCATCTTCTGCTGACTTTTATTCATAAATCACTATTGAATAACACAGTTAACTGTGTTAACTGGCTTTCTGCCAGAAAGACAAAAAGGGCTGTGGGTGTTAGTCTGTGAGTGGTAATAAGCTTACTTCTAAATTGCCCCTGAGTATTAGAAAATTGTGTAAAATGGCCAGATCAGCTTTCCAGAGTCATGAATCTTCCCTGAGAAATTAAGAGGCCTCACAGATTCTTCTGGGCCTTCCTAAGGAAGGGATCTAAGCTTAGGGATGAAGTGTTCCTCAGGCAGGACGAAGGTGTCCTAATGCACAACATGCAGTAATGTAAAGTACTGTGAATAGATTTTTTTCTTGTTAGAGCAACAGAATATCAGCATTAAAAAAACCACAAAACTTGAAGAGCTAGAGTACAGCCTATTTCCATGTAATGCAAGAATTATGAGAAGTACAAATAAATTCATTTCACAAACAAATGTAACTGCTGCATGGGGAAGAAAGTCAACTATATAAAGTGGTCTATAAGTAGCACCATGGTTGCAGCTCTTCTTTTCCTGCTGTTACCTACTGGTTTTAAAAATACAAAATGTCATTTTCATAGAGGAATATTAGTCCAGAGGAAGCAAGTAAGGAATTCAGTTAAATCTGAGCACGAGACTTGCAAAACTGGGCATGCTACTTTATAGCCTACAGGCCTCTGTAGCTCAATTCTGGTTTTGCTTGAGCAAAGCTTGTGGCTAGGACTGAGACTACACAAAGAAATTAAACACAAAGTTTTGGCCTCAGGGCTGGTACTTATTGCAGCAGGTCTTAAGTACTTTAGCTTCTCAGAAAGCAGAAAAATGCATTTAGGAAGAGTTTATAGCCTAGGCAGTCCCAGAAATGAGGCTGCTGGCAGAATAAGGAGTGCTGACCTGTTGTGGAGAGAGATGCAGTAAATCCTAAAGGCTGCAGAAGTTTGGGAACTGGTATAACTAAATAATGAGTTTTCACAATATCTGTGTTTATCACTTGAAAAAAAGAACAGAACTCCTAGCAATATTTTCCAATAAAAATGCTTGGCTTGGGCATCTCCTCCGAGTATCACCAAGGACCTTCAGTTCTGAAAAAATATAGGTCAATGCTTCAGGGGCTCTATAAATCACTTGATTTAAGATGCATTAACTGGAGAGGTTTGAAAGGAAGAGGGGCCTCAGTCTTGGCCCTCCCAAATTTTGTAGTCAAGGTTTCCTTTGAGTTACAACAGTAGAATTCAGCCCAACACAACTATGTGGAACTGAGTAAATTTTCAAAATTTAACTATTTTTAACTCTCTTTAACAGATCCTCTGCAGTAACAGTTTGCTAGGATCAACAGACTACTGGCTACAGAATCAGAGGACACCATGCCAAATTGGCTTTCTGGAAGACAAGTCAGAAAGCAACTGTGCCTCAGTAAGTACTCACTGTAATCTCCTCTGGGGAAAAGTCCTTTGTGAATTATTTCAGTAGGGTGTGGAGCTGACCACAGCACATCTAAATTAAGAAAAAAAAAAAACCCCAAACCAAAAACACAATGACTGACACTGAAATTTTAATCTCTCTATAGCTTCTGTAACCTCCAGCTTTCTGTTAAAAGCAAACATACAAAGCAAAAATGCACACAGATTTCTACACAGAGCACATCAATAAATATTACTGCAGAAGATTCCCTGCATTTGGTCTTCAAATGTTGTTGCCCTCTGTATTTTATGTTCATAATTTGCAACTGATTAGAGAAAACTAAGCCAAAGACAAAATTATTCCAAACTGATCAGTGGCAGGTTGTAAAGAGCAGATGTTTAAAAGGCTGCTCAGTGTTCCTGAAGGCACAGAGATAGAATTCAAGAGAAAACACTTTCCATATTAGATGAATGGAATTTGCTAGAGTACTCAAACAGATTTGTTTTACATTTGAAATGAATTTTCTTGTATGTTATAATGCAATCTAGAACACAGCTTTTGGTTAAAAAAATAGAAAAAGAAAGAGAAGTTGCTATGTTGCTTTACACATTCTGTACATCAAACTCAATGGAAATACATTGCTATGACTGCAAGAGTTTTTTATTTGATGGTGGAGTCAAGAAAGCAGACCCATCCTCAGGATCCCATTTGATTGTTCCTCCCTCCCAAAAAGTGCTTACATGGCCATCCTCATTCGAGCCTCCTGAAATGTGTATTTGTCCTTTTGAAGTTACATGACACAAGCTAAGGACTTCATTCCCAGAAAAACAAACTTGTATATTCACGGAGGAATATCCTGGGGGGTTCAGAGGTCTAAAGGACAGAAACAACCCAGCAAATAGGATTTCCACTGTGACCATCCCTCCTAAAGCACACATCAGGAGTCCCCTGAGGTAATCCTTGCTACTAAAGGTCACAGTGAATTGAGTTTGCCAGCACTGCAGGATAATGTTGAAAGCCACATCCAACTCCAGCCACCCAGCAATCAAAGTGACAGCTTGGAGACTGCAAGTTACCTAGAAGCCAAATTTTTTTGTAATAGTAAAAATTACCAGACATAATAATAGTAAAAAACACCAGACAATAGAGTTGAAGCACATGCATGGGGTATTTTGGTTGAGGAGACAAGTGGAATTAGAGAAAGGGATCAAGCAGCTACCAGGGACACACAATGACTTAAGGAAGATAAATCTATATAATGCACTAACATATATCTCTATAATTTATTAAATCTATATATGTATAAACCAAGGTGCAGAGAGCCTAAAAATCAAATCATGCATACAATGGTACCCAGAGGACTACTGAACTTCATGTGTAGAACCAGGTCAGCACACTTTTCAGCAGTGCTGCAAATCACACCAGATGTGAAAGTATCTCACATTCGTGCAGGAAACCTGGGGATCTTAGCCTGGAAATCAACTCTGCTCACTCAGGGAGCCCAGGGAAGGGTCAGAAATAGAGACCAGATGGCCTCCCAGTCCTGTGCTTAGGCTGGGAAACCTCAACTTGCAAGTGTCCATAAAAATAGGACAACAGCTCAAAGCCAGAAGCCACGACAGATGTTTCATTTGCTGGATCACTAGAATGGTCTAAGAGAAAAATCATCAGGGAAAAGGAAACAGAAAGTAACCCATCCTGAAAGACTCAGAAAAAAGAATCTACTTCCTAGTCACACTCCAAACAATTTTTTACTTTGTGATGGTTTCACAACAAGATTTTAACAGTCTAGCAGTATTTGTACACATTTTGAAACACAAATTCTCCTCCATTTTGTCAGCCAGAAATCCCCCATCTCACACCTCGTAGCACAAGGACAAACTCTCCTAGGACACAGGGCAATTCCCAGGTAACACCCAATGCATCACCCTTCATGCCCTTCCAGAGCTGGAGCACTGAGAGCCCTTTCAACATTCCAAGGCTTTGCACAAGACAAAAGGGACAAAAGGAACAAAAGGGAACTCCCCCAGCATTACTGTCACATCAGCATCAGCCACTTGGTAAAGGTTTCATTCTAAATCATCTGCAGCACAGCCCTTAGTTCTCCCACAGCACGACACTACTTGAAACAACAAAATATCTGCCGAGGGAGGACAGGCACTTTTGTTTCACTTACATACAAGGATGCTGGCAAGCACTCAGGGACACTCACAACACAGCAGCAGCAGTAACTTCCTATTAAGCTTAACACTTAGAAATCAATTCCCTGACCACCCTGAGACAACCAGGATAAACAAAACACCTTCAAGTTCCTTCCTTTACCCCTTTTTTCTCTCAGGAAACACACATATTTGTTCAATCCTACCTTTTTGGCCTCTTCATTCTTCTTTCCAAGCTGCTGGAGGAGACCAGGGGGCTCTGCTCCTTCTCTGTTCCCTGCAGAGATCAACTGTGGTTTCTGGGGCTCTGATAGGAGGAAGGGAGGAGGGTTTTGACCTCTGCACAGGTGAAACCTGTTGGTGATTGCTGGTGAGAGGTGAAGCTGAGCCACAGCTCCTTGTACGGTGGTTAACAGCTTGCAGGTGTTCCTCATCCAATTCTAAGGTCAAGTCATGGCCCTTGGCTCAGGTTTGCATCAGTGCTTATTCTGCATAAAACCTAAATTCCAGCTGAGGGCTTTTATGGAGTCTGCAGGGAATCCCTCAAGGACAGGGACATTTCAGCTCCAGCTGATGAACCCGAACACGTCCTGGTAAGAAACTGAATCTCCACCCCATGGTGGCAGGAACTGGAAGTTTTGCATCCTGCCTGGGGGTATTGGAGCAAGTTGAAAACAGGAGGGGTGATTCTAGAGTGTAAGCCTAGATGTTAAAATTTCAGAGTTTGGTCAAAGGTATCAGGGGTCAATTCACTGTCATGCTGCCCACTGTATTCAGTTTCCATGAGACAGAGTGAGAAAAAAAAAAAAAAAAATTATTCTCCCCACCTTGGATATGTGAGTATTCCATTTGGCTGTGCACATGAGCAAGCCAGGAAGCAGGGAATACTCAAGCACTGGATTAGTTATTATTTCATTATCATACTCAGAACCTGCAAAGCATTTCATGCTGAGTCCTTTCCAATGACTGACACAAAATTAGCAAATGCTGTAGGAACTGGGGAGCAAGGAGGACCTGAACATTCTCCAGCTTCCTCATTATCAAGCACACCATAGTGCCATTAGCAGAAAATATGTTCTATCTTCTCTTTAATGGGGAAGATTTTATAAACTCACGTGCCCTATGGTGCAAGAGATGTTTTCAAGTTGTCATTAGGTTTGCAGAAGGAAAAAGAGAAATCTCAAGTGTATTATATCAATAATGGTTGCTTTTCCCCAAAATAGCTGGTAATATATCCAACTGTAGTGTTCAGCTACATGGTTGGTTATAAGGGGTTTAATCTTACTGTAACTATAAATGCAACAAGACCAGATGAACATCACTTTCATCAACATTATATTCATTATGTCCCATCACACATTAGCACAGTTTGTACAAGTAAAAATAGACTCAGGGCTGTCCTACATATGCTCACCAAGTATACTAACATGGATTTATTAAACCACTAAATATTTAACTCAGTTATACTGTTATATCTGAGTTACATAACTCAGAAATATATTTTTTTTTAAAGCAGAGCAGTCATTTGGTACATTTAAGAGCCTATTAATTTCCCAGCTGGCTAATGAAATGTAGCAATTGTGAGATGAAATTAATAAATTTAGAGGAACAGTATTTCATATTCAATTATGTTGGAAATCTCCTGAGCTCTGAAAATTGTTATTTCAGATTCTGGTAGCTCACCAGAATATAAGAAATGTTGGTGTGTCCACATTTAATTCCAAGTTTCTGGTTACCTGCATGGATGACAATACTAATCATAGGGAGAAATAACAGTGAAATGGCAGGGCTCTACTCCCTTTTTCTGCCAGCTTAGCAGAAAGATCACGAGTTCTGTGTGAAAAAACAGTGTTATATGTATAATGAATATGAGGTGAACAGAGTTTGGAAGATTATCTTCACTTTCTTTTCCTCCTTTCTGTACTTCTGTCCAGTTCTCTGGGAGGACATTTATTAAATCAAGGTGGAGCACTGGTACTGAGTCCAGGGGCCAGGTCTACTTGTCCTAGGTTATTAGGGTTTTCTAGGCAGGCTTTCCACTGAGGTTACTCAGGAAGGAGCAGCTGAGAGTGCTTAAAGTGAAGGCACAGTAGGAGACAGCCAAGGTAAATCCTAGGTAATAGCACTGAGTTCTGTTTCTGTGGTTTTTTGGAGTGGTTTTGTTGTTTTTTGTTTGTCGTTGGGTTTTTTTTACTCTTTTGGAATAGCAGCATCCTACCAGCTCTCTTTTAGATGGCCTTGGGTTGCAGTGTGCTGCCCTCGTTATTTCAAATGACTGATTTTGCTGTGCTGTCTGCTTAAAAAAGTTCAACTCCCTCAAAGAACTTCTACACCACTACTATGAGTGGGTTTTCCTCCTCAGAGATTATTGCAATAATCACTAAACATTAAATTAAACAGTTCAATTAACAATTATACTGCTTAGCAGCAGTTTACTGCTGCAGATTAAAGTACAGTTTCATGCTAATATCATAATTAGATAGCATATATTTTATAGGTAGTTTAATTATGGAAGTCTTGGTTTTTTTGTTTCCACTGCATGAGAACTTGATAATCAAGATCCACCTAACAATAAAATACATGAATTCATGAAACAGTCATTCATAAGCTGCACACAGTGATTTATAAAATGTAATTATAATATCTGTATTGTGACATTCTTATTACCCCATGGAGTTGTTTCATACATACATATATTTCATAAAATATTTATAGCTTCACATAAATATATATACCATGTATATATACCTTTTTTCACTCAATTCTTGACAATCATCTTTCTCTGGACCTACATCTGAAATTCTCTGACTTGGCCATGCTTTTAAGCAAACCTTATCTAAAAAGAAAAACCTGATAAATACTCTGTCCCTGCTTTTCCTCCAAAGATGTAGATTATTCCATTGTCAGCACTGAGCCATTGTGGATGGCTTATCTTAGTAAAAGTTAAGAAACTTGAATTTTTCCTTAATTAGATTATTTATAGTTTCTTCTAGTACTGGCCTTCCTTGAAGTGCAAAGTCTTAATCTTGCCCACAGAAAAATAATTTATGAATCTTCTTAGCATTTCCAAAGATCTGACATTTTTCTTTTCAGTGCCTGTGCAGCAAGCATCAGCATGACTTCAGGTTGTTTTGCCACATTGCTAAACATGTATCTTAACTGTCTTCTAGGAATTCTTAGTAAAAGATTTATGTATAAAAATGATACAAACCAAAACAATTAAAAAACCCATGGTGTTACAGTCCTGCAAGATATTTGGCATTAATTTCCCTCAAGTTGCATAAACCATAGGAGTGAATTTTCCAGAAAATCTGTGGACTTTCACACTCTATAGCAGCAACAAGATAGAAAAACCATTAGAAATTATATTTGCACTGAAAGAAGCTTTTTTTTAAAAACTCAAAATGGACCTAAGCTTCAATAATCTCCCTACAAAATGCTACATCATGTCCTCTTCATGTGACCATCTTGTCCCAGCACAGCAGCTGGGAATCAGGCCTTCCCACTCCACACAACAAGTGTTGGAGTCTTTTGGTAGAAATTCTGTGAATGTCAAAAAAATGTCAAAAATGCCTCTTGTCAAGTTTCCTAGAGAAGCAAGAATGCAAAATTTACACCATTAAATGGAAATAATAGAAATGAAAGATTGAACATCTCCACTTTTCAATTAAGAAAACCAAAAATATTTCTCATTTCTTGCTTTAGCAAAAGATACCACTTCGAAATGAATCAGGCACTAAAGCTCATTTTCAATATCATTTTATGTCTACTTATATGTGAAAAAAAAACCAACTGAATTTGCAGCCAGCTGGACAGGAGAAGGGTTGCAATAAAGTTTTAAAGATTTGAACTATTTCAAGACTATTCTTGAAAAAATTTCTGCCTGCAAATACTCCTACTCTGTAACAACATAAATGCTCACACCAGTGCAGGGAGAAAATAAACTATGAAATTAAGAAATTGGTTTTTTCTGGCCAATATTTTCTTGAATTGTCTCATTGTATTGCAAGCCAAACGCCAGCGATGGAACAAAAACTTGCAGGAAACAGCTCCCACAGATTGATTCAAAGATAAGCAGAAAGGTGAAATATTATGAGGAAAAAAAGAGAGAGTGTAACTTTCAGTTGAATTGAAGTAGATTATGAATGCTTTTCATTCATTTCTTCACCTAGGGCTTTTTAAAGATTTGACACTGCACATCTTTAGATGTTTATGTACAAATATCAATATTTGATACCAGAGCTGCTCTCAGGTAACTTGCTAACAACAGTGCAGACACTGGAGCAGAGTGCTGGAATCTAAGCACCTGTATCTCTTAATCAGATCCCCTATGTCCAGTGTGTTCTCCAGAGCCCCCAAAGAGTGAAAGAATGCCCTTCCTGAAGGATGGAGTTGAGAAAGGAGGATGTTTCTCCTCAAGACTGTTAGTACTCAAGAAGGCTTTTCTAGAGCCTTAAGTCTGGAAGTGCAATCTTGAGTCCCAGAGGAGGGGTTTTTGGGATTATTGGGTGTTTGGAAATCAATACCATTTGTGTGTTCCTGAATAGTAACCACACACAGCTGAAAAAACTAATTAGTTTTTTCGTGTTTGACTGAAGATTTACATACATTTACTTAGCTAGTAAACATAGCTAAGCCTTATTTGTCTGCATAAGACAGAAAGAATTACAGATGACTATGCTTGCCCTCCCTCAGAAGGTTGCATGCACACCCTCAGCAGAGTATCACACAGACAGGGGATTACAAGAGTGTTTATTTTACCTTTCACTCCCCAATTACTCAACCACCTTCAGGAACAGCATTGTCTCTTTCAGAAATCCAAACCCATCCATTGCTTTCCAGATATAAGCCATAATTACTAGAGGTATTTTTAGCTTTAAGTCCCATCTTCCTATTCAGCCTGATGATACCTTAATTATATCCTGACAAGGAGCAGGAATCAACAGCTGCAGGCTAAATCGTGGCATTGAGCTTTAGTCCCTTCTCAGGAATGGGTGGGTGTTCATGGTGCTGTGGGAAGGAGTTGGACCTTCCAGAGAGCCTCTGTCTCACACAGAGAAACAGGAATTCACCAATTCTTCACCAATTACTGACTTACAGAGCCCACTGCAGGCAGACTGAGCACTAGTTCAAAAGACAACTGGAAGGACTACTTCTGTAATCTGTAAAATGTGTTTTTTCTCTTTGCATCTGTACATACTTTGCTCTGAAAAAATTATTTTCATATATGAGCTGAAGTTAAGGCAGAAATTAAATATGCCCTTAACAGTTTTGTTTCCACGTTTCCAGGAACCACACGTGTTTTATACAGCAGCTCAAAGCTGCCTCGTGAATAGTTATAACTATTAAAGATCCAAAAAAAGAACTGTTGAGAACCAATGGCAGGAAAAATAAGTAACCAAACTTTGGTCCATGTGAGAAAGGAAATAGTAAACTAAAAGCAAATAACTGCAACATAACAGTAATGACTGGTAATTTTCAGTTTCCATATTTCTTAGGAAAAATCTTGCATCTCTACAAAAAGGAGGTGTCAACCACATTCTTCTTCAGCAGGCATTTATCTCTATTCTTGGGGAAGAGAAACACTTGGAAACTACCAGATTATGTTCTTCCATCCCACGACAGCACAAAAATTCAACAGCCAGGGAGAAAACCAATTTTGCCTGTTTTTCAAGGCTACTCAGAAGTGTAGCTATACGAGGCTAAATAATAGTAATGACAAGGAAAAAAAAAAGTGAGAGAACACTCTATAGAATATTACCTGACACTCAGCAAATTTCAGCTAGCAGTTTGTGAACTCTTTGTGATCTCTCTTTCCTAGAAATCATAGGAAAGAGTCTTTTCCTTTACACCTTTACAATGCAGGTGTCACAGCCTCACTGCTCTGCATGAAGACATTTTAAGAAGCAGGGTATACAACCAGAAGGAAGCTCAATGAAGATTACACATTAAACATCATGAAAATGTATGCACGAGAGCACCATATATGCACACTCCCACTCTGGATTATCCTTGTTTCCTCTTCATTAGGGAGTGACTGCACAGCTTTATTTTTAAATAGCTGAGCAATTTGTGAGTGGGCCTGAGTGAGTGGAAAGTCTGGCTGCCCCCAGGCAGCTTGTCTCATTGCTCTGCTCCAGTTCAGTTTGCTGCTGGCTGCAGCAGCACAGCTTCTACTGAGTCAAATGAGTTGTTTCTTACACAGATCATAGAATCATGGAATTGGCTGGGTTGGAAGGGACCTCAGAGATCATCAAGTCCAACCCTTGATCCACTCCCCCCATGGTTCCCAGCCCATGGCACTGAGTGCCACATCCAGGCTCTTTTGAAATATCTCCAGGGATGGAGAATCCACCCCTTCCCTGGGCAGCCCATTCCAATCTCTGATCACCCTCTCCAGAAAGAAATTCTTTCTAATGTCCAACCTAAACCTCCCCTGGCACAACTTGAGACCTCTTGTGCCCTCTTGTCTTGCTGAGAGTTGCCTGGGAAAAGAGCCCAACCCCCCCTGGCTCCAACCTCCTTTCAGGGAGTTGTAGAGAGTGATGAGGTCTCCTCTGAGCACCTGCCAAATTATAGTGTAAGCAAGAACTTGAAGAACATTCTTGTATTGAAAGTTCTTTTGTGTGTAGCTTTGTGCTCTTATCGTTCAGCACATGAGATCTTACCTTCCACTTTAAGTTAAACCTAATTGCAGTTGAGTGTTCTGCCACACAGGTTTTCTTCTACAGAACTCGGGACCTTCTTTTGACAAAGTGTATGTTGACTTGCACTTTGAACTGAAAGATTGACTGCATCTGTCTGCACAGCATCCATTTCATTATCATGGTGTTAGCATGTAGATGCATTATTTTTTCCCCTAGCTACACTATGGAAAAGGTACCAGAGGCAAGCAAAAGCAGGGATGGGAATTTCTGTTTTATAGAGCTACTTACATTCTCAAATTAGGATTTATACTTCTTCTAAGCATGAATTAGAAAACAAGCAGGAACCATACTTCACAGTGTTACTGAAAGTACCTAAAACTCCACTCCTGAAAGTGGCTCAGGCTGAAATTTGTAACTACTTTTCCAAAAAGATCAATCCAATCCTCAGCTGGATGCTTGGATTTCTCATCTCTTTGCCCTTCTGCAAAGAAACTGAGAGCTACAAATCCCCTGTCTAATCATCACCGTGGAATCTTCCATACCCTGCTCTCTAACATATTCCCAATTTAGGGATGATGCCACAGATTGCATGCCAGGGAGTCTCACAGTCCTCTTTGCACCACTGCTCTGGACCTATAGGTTGAAGAAGGCCTTGAAGAGAGCAAATTTTGTCCTGATAAAAGGTTAAAGAACTATAAAATTTCCCAGCTTACATCTTAAACAGTGGATCTGGGAAGAGAAGCCCCTCCAGAACCATACCTTTCCCTCATTGTTTTTCTTTTGTGCTTTTTTTCCCTGAAAGGTGCTTAAAGAACTCTGTGAGAATAAATTAATTATGTTTACTATTTCATACTAGATTCAGGAAATCAACAGAACCAGCTTCAACAGGGGCAACACCATCAAAAATATCTTTAACTAGACAAAACATTGTCTTAAAGCAGTTGTTGAGCATAGAAATATTGTGACAAGTAGCTGAATTAGACTTAAATTAGTTTGATTAAATATTTTTTTAAGAATTCAGGAAAATACCTCGGATTACAGCCTCCATAAAGAAACATCAGTATAGTTTCTGTTTGCTTGCTTACCTACAGAAATAGTTTCAGGCTCAACTGAGAGCAATGAAAGCAAATTCAAGTGGAGGTGAGAGCGAATAAAGAAGAACTGGGGGGAAAAGAAAATTTCAAAGTTCAGTTAAGGCTTTCTTTCTAATTATGCAGTGACATTTAGGGTTTTGAGAGTGCATATTTGTCAAATTAACTGTCTCAGAGAATCTTTTTAATGTGGCTGAATGACACATTCCTTGAGTATGGTAGGCACGGTGATTCATGATTTTAGTTTCAAAAAATTTGTGGGATACGAGATGGTGGGATCTGATATTTTTATGGATGCTAACACAAAGGAGCCCTCTAAAAATAGCCAGAGAGAAAGAGTGCAACACCAAAGCAAACCCCTACTTATCAACAAGAGACAAACCCACAGGCCCACTCCTTCCAAGGACATATTTGGCAACAAAACCTCCCCTCATGGCATTGAGAGGCTAAAATAGAAAGACAGAAGAGTCCAGTGTCTTGAAAGAGCCATGTCAAAAAACCTCCCACAGCAGCAGCCTTGCATCAGCAGAAGCTGAGCACCAGGCTTCTGCTTTTTTCAGAGCCAAACTCAAGCCCTGATGGTCTGTGGGAGGCAGGCAAGAACAAAGGCTGGAGGGTGGGTATCTCTGATATGGAGACAGACTGTATTGCCACCAGTGCTGACAGTGGAAGAAGGAAGAACTGGTGCTGCTTCCCCACCAGTGTTGCCTCTTGTGACTCCTCTGCAAGTCGGCAGGATCTGGCATCTGATGTGCTTGACACGTCATGCAAAGCTTCCATTCTCTGTGCTAGAGATTACATCTTCCTTTCAATCAAGACATAGCTTATAAATACACGTGGTAGAGTCTCCATGTGGCAATCAGCAGTCACTGTTAAGCTTCTTGGGTGATATTTATCTAACCTGACAATAGGCCAGAGGACTCCGAGGTAAAAACTCCCACAGGTTCCATGAATCCAGATGGAACTGGGAGATGTTAAGTGTGTCTCCTGAGTGGGAGCTCAAGCCTTGTTCTTACAACAGAGAAACAAGAGAAAGCCAGACCTTCAGAGAAACCAGACCTGCAGAGAAATTCTCCTGAAGGCAAAGTGGCAGCCAGAGCTTACACCTCAAGATGCTGAAAACATAACCTTGAAATGTTAATACACAGCCAAGCAGCCTTTTCTAATTCCAGCACTCACAGAAGCCATTCAGAAAAATGGGTTGTTTCCCACTTCACAAGCACAAGAAAGTGTCATATTTCTTCTTTTGCAAGCAAGCTTGCTGCTTCAGACTTCTACTTATTTATAAGCTAACAGCTAGTGCAGTTTCCCTGGATTTTGCAGGGCACACAAGAGCAGACAGATGCCAGGCAAGTCTCCTTCAGCAGGAACAGAGGTCAGGCCCTGAAGGTTCACTTGAAATGCCTGAAGCCACAGGCAACCATATGCTACCTTTTTTAGAGAATTTCAGTCAGAAATGATGAAAGGAGAGACTGGTGAGCCACAGCAGGAACAAAACCCCCAGTGAAAGTCTGAGCTGGTGAGATTGGGCAATTAGACTTTTGTTTGAAACATACTGTTAAGAAGGGACAAACAAAGCAGAGGGCATCAGCTGTTCTGGGCTGAGCGTCAGCTCTGACATTTCTGTTTTTCTGCTTTCCTGTTACTGTTTTCCTTAGTAGTTCGTGCCTTATCTTCATCGCCCTTTGTGTCACTGAACCGATCTCAGGATGTATTTAGAGACTAAATATTTCTGAATTTAGAAGCTACATCAAGTGTTGTAAACTCAGAGTTCAGAACAGGGTATGTTATCTTGTGAAATGCAGTGGAAACAAAGCCTAGCAAAAAAAGTTAAGACTAATGTAGGCACAGAAGTTTTTACAGAAATGTACTTTAACTTTATAGTCCTTTATAGACAAGGAGTCATTGCAGCAAGAACTACTTTTGACCTCAGTGTGTAAATTCAAATGGTGATGGGTAAATATAAACATTTTGATGGCAAAGAGAGAAAAGGAAAGGGTAGAAATACTAGTAAGGATATTGCTTTTTTTGGCCTTGATGAATCCAGAGTAATTGCTGTGAAGGAAGTTTTACACCCAGCATGTGCATATTCACTGGGATAATCACTGGGTGATAAACACTGGATTATCCAGTGATAATCACTGGATAACAAGATTCCCATCAAACACAAAGTAGCTGCCCAAGACCTCAAATTTCTGCAGCTGCAATGAAAGGAGCCTCCTACCCTTTAAAGTCTCAGTCATAACGAAAACCTGAGAGCAGCTTTCCAGCAGATGGATCAGAAAAATGTTCTAGAAATCCTACTGAGAGGTGCAGACATACTGGCCTAGAGATGTCAGCTGTAAAAATTTTCTTTGAGTAAATAATTACAGTGAAAAGATCAAAGCCACAAATTAGCCCCAAAAATTAGCACAAGCAGCTTTCCTGCAAGTCCTACCAAACCTAGATGCTAAAAAAATTCCTGGCATCTCAGAGGTTATGAGATAATTTAATTTATTTAGTATGGAAAGGGTTATCTCATGTGACATATTAGAACATTTATTTAGAAATCATGATTTTACAGCTACTTTTTTCTATTGCTAAAAAAATTAATGGTACTTGAAATTGCTGTAATTACAAGATTCAAGAATCTCCAAGTTAAAAGAACAGAGAGCTCCTTATAGACAGGCTATATATATATATATAGATAGATAGATAGATATCACAAGAAGTCCAGGAGTCTTTATTTATCCTTCACATTAGCCTAAATAATTCAAGTGAAAATAAATGCAAGGCTCTTCTTGGTAGCTTTGCAGGCCAGTATTTTGATAACCACCAAAGCAAATCATCTTGTCATACAGAGAGAAAAAACAGGTGGCTGCGTGCTAGAATCTGCTTGAAAAGGCATTTTATGTCATCCTAATATACGTCAAAAATATGTGAATGTTGCAGGTCATTTTCAAAGAGACAGAGCTCAGGAAATTTTTTTTTTTTTATATTTCCTGTGGGTTACAGTGTGCTTTGTCTCAGATGCTTGGAGTAAAATGATATTTATTCTTAGGGTTTTCACTGACTTCAGCTGTACATTCTATGAAATAGACACTGACCATTCCAGGGAGTGATGCCTTGGAGTAGCTACTTATTGTGCTGTTGATCTGATTTTTTTAAAGGCAGGATGCACTGACTTTGGTCTAATAAAGGTTTAGAGCACCTGGATATTTTTAGTTTTGCAGGGATGAAATTAGAGTAAGGATAGGGCTCAGAATTCCAGACCTTCCAGCCCATCACAAAATGCTTTGAGCAGAAATTAACGAGGTCAGACACTCCATTAAAAACACTCCTTAAAACCAACTATCACAGCAATCAACTGCTGTAAAATTTCACAGCCCTCTTCATGAACTGTATCTTCACAATTCTATATTTTCAAAAGGGTTAAAGTGTTCAGCAACATAATAAAGAAACAATAAGCATCCTGAGAAGAACCATTACCTGCCCAAAATATAGAGGAGAATAACTAGAACATCACTGCATTATTCTAAGAGGCATATTCCTCACTTTGGGTACAAAGAGCAAGGAAAGATAGAAACAAGAGCAGACTTTTATATTTTTTTTACACTCAGCCTTCAACCATCTCTGCTGACTTAATATTCTGACAAAGAAGACTGGAAAACAAACAGATTTTCTTCTTATTAAAAAAAAAAAGTTTAATAAAAAAATCCCCAAGCTAGGACTTGTTTTAATCTCACCAAAAACTACAAGATATTGCATGAAAGAAAAAGCCTTTCCTTATTGTCAACTATTGATACAGACAACAGAAAAGCCATTACCACTTCCTAAAACAAACAGAAAAAAAGTAGTTTGGCAATCTCTTACCTGGGGATAATAGAAATGAACTGAAATAGACTTGATTTATTGTAAGAGACACTTAGGAAAAATACTTTGTTGTTTTTTTTTTTTAATTACTGTTTTTAGTACTATACCTTTCAGTATTTCTTTCCTACCTGTGTGCACTTTTATTTATGGAATATTGTAATGCCAGCTTTGGTTAAGACAACTGGAATGAAAGCTATAAGGAAAATAGAGACAAGAATGTCTTTTCTTGTCATTCAGCTCTTAGCCAGAACTAATACTCTGATAAAAATGAAATTGCTTTATTCTTCTCAAGTGAGAGAATTGTGTTACACTTCTAGCAATTCCCCAAGGCAGTCTGTCCCTGTGTACCATAGATTGTGTATAGGACATTATATATCCTTAAGTGCTTTATAAACAACTTGTCTTAAAATGTAGTTCTTTTAAGAAGTAATCATTTTAATTTGAAGACAGTGGATGCTGAAGTGTTTGCAGAGTTTCTGACTCAACAGCAGATTTCATGACTTGAAATTGTTGATTTAGAGAACTCACTCCATACCCCTCTTACCAGTCACAGAAATTATCATGCAATAAGGGAAAAAAAGGGGAAAAAATACAGGAAAAAAGGGTGGGAAATGCTCTATTTTTTTTTTTATATGATCCTGGAAGTTAAAGACTTCTTCAAGATGAAAGTTCAGCAAGTCAGTGATAACAATCTGCATGGCACTGTCCTGGTAGAAATGCATGGAGAGTTTTAGGAAGAGGAGGCTTTAATGTAGAAGAATCTGCACAGTAAAAGGGGTTGCTATATACAATATTATTTTGTATTAAATGGTTTCTGGGTATGTAGCATGCTGCTTCTGACACTACTGAGACTCTGGATTTGAGTGCAGCAGCTCACCACAAGAAAAGTATTGTTGTCACTTAGAACCACTCCTGAACCAAAAGTAGGTATCAACAGGGAAGTTGTGGGTGAAAAGCCTGAATTTCAGTACTGATTTTTTTCCTTTTTTGTGTTAAATAACACCATTTAATTTTTGCAGGTTTTTCCTTCCAAAATAAGTAATTCCTAAGCCAGAAAAAAGGCAATATCTCTATGTTTCTGCATGGCTCTTTTTAGCTTACGTTATTTAGCTTTCATTAAGTTCTCAAAATTAAAATAAACCAGCAACCCCCTCCCCACTTCAAACAACAGATATTCCTACTTATCTTCTTATTTCTTCTGCTGGGGCACCAGTGAGTTATACACCACACACACCTCAGGAAACAGATGACAACTTTTTGGCTGCTGACAAAGAAGACACTTTTAGGATGTGGTGTCACCTGTGGGAATGCAGAGAACACTGCCAAGACCCCAGCACATAGGTAGCAGGTGACAAAAAAAAGGTTTTTCACAGTCAACTGGATGGATGGACTGTGCCCAGAGACCTGGTTGTTCCTGGGTACCTTCTTCCCAAAGCTTTCCCACTGAATCCAGTACAAAAGTGACTTTAGAAACTGGAGCCAGACCTTCCAGGGCTCCTTCCCTGGTTGCCAAATTAACAGAGGCATCAGCCAAGGCACCTCTGGGCTCAGAAATCATGGATCACTGTGGGCACTGGGCAAGGACACGTGTTAATCAGAAGGATAATCTTCTAATGCTTTGTAATAACCACCTGATGTGTAAAATGCCTACCTGTAAAATTCTAGAGGAAAGGAAGACAAATTTTTGTCTGTATAATGAACTGCAGTGTGGTTAGGACAGGGGATATTTTTAGGATTTCATAGCTTAGAAATTTTGGTAACTATTTATTCAAGTTGGCCATAAAATGCAGATGACCATAGCACATCCTAATTGGTGACATTGTCAGGTAGAGAAACATTTTTCCCAAAATCATAAAAATGTTGGGAAGTGTGTTTTTAAGCACATATACAGGTGCCATTAATCTATTTAAAAGGGCAAAAACCTTACTTTTTCCATGTGCTTTTTTTTGGGGTTTTTTTGGTACAATGGGAGGTCTGGCTGGGTCTTTCCATCTGCTGTGCTGGCTGTTACTGCAGATGGTCATAATCTGTACACGTGCACATATAAACTGAAATCAGTGCTGTCCTGGGGTAAAAAAAGGCACACAACAGGAGTTCAGATGCCCAGCACAAGAATATTGGTGAAGGGGGATGCGTTTTATTTTTCTAGTGGGAATTGACATAGAATTAGAGAAAGAAACATAAACTGCTTGCTGGAGGGAACTTCTGGATCTGCACTTTATTTGGAATCAGGTGTTGGTTTTAACTCAGACCTGAATCTGTGCCAGGTTTTGGCTTAAATCAAGACAAGACCAAATTCTTCCAATCTTGTAAAAAGAGATTCACAGAACAAGGAATCATTCCAGCTCCTGATTCTATTCCTGAATCTAACTCAGAAACGAAGCTGGAAGAGAGATTTTCTTTGCTAACATTTCAAACTTTTTTGTATCAGGAAAAAGCTTCACAGGCTCAACCACAAGGATGCAAAGGGAACACACATTGAATTTAAAAGGGTTGCTGCCATTCTAATGTGACTTTGTTGCTTTTTCTCTCTTATTACAGGTTTGTTTTGTGAATTTAGATGCAAACAGCGATGATTGCAGCGATGAGCAAGTGAAACAGGTAACAGCTCAGGTCAGAATAACAATCCCAGCAGGTCTAGGCAGGTACACCAGGACTCTCCAACACAAACCCAGCTCAAAATTCTTTGGTCAAATCAAAGCAAGCTCTAGATTTTTAATCCTTACAGAGAGCAAAGCATCAGGAAGATGAAATTTTCTCAATGCCAGGCCATATTTAATATGCTTTTCTTACTGCTATGCCAGAAATAGCTTAGGGATTGTAGCAGCCTGTGAGTCTAGAGCAGTTATCATGGAAATGGACTTCTTGCTCAGCCTTGGTTTTACCAGAAAACTGAATGTGGATATGTCATGCATCCATTTTTTTTATTTTGATGTAATACTACATTATAATGATTTTTGATGTCTCTTTCCTGCTGCCAAAAAGACTTGAAGAATCTTATACTCATTTAGGTCTTGTCCAGCACCCAGTCTTATGCAGTCAGACTCTAGATAGCTGGTTTACATGGTCTTAAAACATAAACAGATAAAACAGAGCTAAAGGTGTAATTAACCTGTCTAACTGAGAGTTTGGAAGGTGGATGGAAAATACTTTTTAAAAAAAAGAAAAATAAAGGAAAAAAGCTCCACTTTTTAACAAACACTGAGACAAGCTACATCATCATGTGGTATTTAAAATATAGACCAGCAAAAAAACCCCAAACTCAGACCTGAGGAAGTCACATTTGAAAGATACAGCCTAGTGTCAGTTAACCTCTTCCTTTTTTTACATCATCCTGGCCTGATACCTATGATCAACAAAGCAAAGTGACACTAATATGTAGTAAGTGAACAAATGTAGGCTCTCCTGACAATACCCAGGGAGTTCCTCAGTAAAATATGGTGGTTAGTTATGGTTAATGAGCTAAAAAAGAGCTTTAGCTAACAGGAGGACAGTGAATGCTGGGATCTTGTTGTGTCCTGCAAGTCCTTTGTTAGCAGAAGCTGCTTTTCTGTCCTGTTTTCTGCATCCTGGATCTGTGCAAATTTCAACCTCAAAACCAGATCTGGCTTCTTGCTTTGCTGTTGACTCAGCAGGTCAGCTGTGTGGAACAGCCTGAGAGGTTTGACTTGACTCAGTCCACAGAAGTACTTGTTACTTTCTAATCAGCAATGGTTTTATTGTTCCTTTCAATGTTTTTTAAGGAACAAAAGCTTTAGCAACTCGTAAGGAAATACCACAGGCTTCTCCCTCAATCTTTAAGTTAGATATCTGGAAACATCTGACCACACTTCACCAAGATGGGTGCTGGTGCAGAGTCCAAGCATCCCTCAGCCATGCCTGGGATGTGATACTTTTCCTTTTCAGTGTAGGTAATAAAAAAAATTCCCTTCTGGCACAGGTACTGTGTATTCTTTAAGAGGAAACTCACTCATCTCAGTTTCTGTGGATAATCTACATTTTGTGTAAATTAGCTTTGAGCAGGGTGATTTTTACACAGCACACTAATGTGGCACAAGCATTTCATAGAAGAATTTTCAAGATGTTAGCATAGCTGCTTTTTGCATGAAGTATCTAACTGTTTAAGGAATGGGTGTTGGTCAGAATTTGCAGTACCCTTTGAACCTTGGAATGGGCTTTTTATGCTGAAAAAAAGATACACACAAAATGTCATCATTTCCTACCTAAGCAATCTGATAAAATGTGGTAGTTTAGGCTGTAGAAAAATATAGATACATGGATAAATGTGTGTTTAACAGAAAGGTTATAATTTGAAAAAAGAAAATGATGATAACTTTTCTGTACTATTCTGAAATGTCAAATTGAATCGAAGCACTGAATTTAGTTATGTCAAATATAAATACTTAGCCTCATCTGAAGATCAGTTGACAGAAAAGTGAATTGTTCCCCAAAACTGAATTAGATTTGCTAAGGCAAAAAGTTTTATTATATCTAAATCACTCTGAGAAGAAATAACAGTATTGCAAGCTTATTATTTTGAAGATGAAAAGGAAAAAGTGAAGCATCCTAGAATTGCAGAGCAACAAAAGCATCCAGCTGGGTGCCCAAGATCTGCATTCCCTCAATGGCTTTGCCATTTGGTGGGCTCTGTTATCACATAAAATGGAGCTGGCATTTACTCCCTCTCTAAGGAGGGGTCCTTGATTCCCTGTTCATAAAAGAAGCACTCTGAGATCCTTGGCAGGAAGGAATTGGAAGCACCCTCAGTGTAGGTCCTGTCCTTTTGGTCTTTGTACCTCAGTGAGCAGAGATGTCACCTGCACATCACTGGGGACTCCTGGCAGGAGCACAGTGCAAACCCACTCTGTACCAGAGCATCACTGGTGCTGTGACCAGTGCCACTCCTGCCTCTAGCAATTACACAGCAGGTACAAAGCTATTATGTTATAAATAAAAAAGGTCATGAAATTGTCCAGTGGAACAGTAAGACAAATATGGATGTCTTCTGGGCATTAAAAACTTTGCTATTCCAGGTTTAGCATTGCATCAATTTGATCAGCAATTTTCATCCAACTTTCACTTTGGTTTCCTGTTTGTCACATGCCTGGAGGAAAACCAGAAAATTTGTCCTGTCCTCATTACCAGACTTACTGAATCTTTTCTGCTTTACCCAGTAGCAGACACAGTGCTCCAGTCTCTTAGGAGCTCCTTCCTAAAAGGAAGGCCAAGGATTTAGATGCACAAACACAATCACAGCTGTTTTGCAAGGTACAGGGTGAGAAATTGTCCTCCTGGACATTATTTTACACTGTCACCATTGTCTTGCCTAGCAGCTCAAAAGGAAGATGGTGCATTTTCATGATGCCACTTCTATTTTTAATTGTCTCAAAGTGTTAAGTTCAAACAAAGTTTCTGATGAGATGCCTAAGTATTTAATTTTGATATTTCTGAATATAACTGTGCAACTCAGGCTTCATTACCTGAGACCAAAATCTACCTTTCATCCTACAGAGGCTGATCAGCGTCTCTCCAAATCTCCCCAAACTTATCAGCTCAATCAATGTACAGCCACCAAAGGAAAATGAAATAGTCCTGCTGAGTGGATTAGCATCAGGAAACCTTCAGGCTGAATATGAAGTTCCCCAGGTAAGAATAAAGCTCATCTTTAAGATCACAATCACACCTGTGAAAGATGGAATTAGGAAAACGGAAAAAAAAAAAAAAAAAAGGAAGCTGAAAGCAAAATCCTTGCACCAGTTTAAGAGATGGGGAGGAATCTGCAAGCATAAATGTGACTAAAAAAAGGCTGTTAAGTGAGTGTAGCAAAGGGGGGACACAAAGATAGGACAGAGATCCTGCTATTCCCTCTGGATTCTGTGGATGTCTGGCTTGCAGCTGATAATGCTTTAAGCCCCATTAGCAGAAGATGCTTCAGGGAAGGCAGGCACTGGTGGCAGAGTTGACTCATAAGCCCAGATTTCAAGAGCAGCAGGAGTCAGAAGGGCAGCACAGGGAGGGAAGGAAAGATGTAACACTTTTTCTGTGCTTAGCTCAACTGGGGCACAGCTCCTACAGCCTCCCTTTCAAGTGAAGTCTTGCTAATTCTCACTTTTGTTCCCAATCTGTCTTCTCCCACACATGCAGCTTGGCAAAGTCCTGACTATAGGACTTGAAGATCCTAGAGGCTACTGTAAGCCTGGCTGTGACAATGGAAAACACCAAGCTACATGAATAATATTAGAGCTGATAACCCACTTAGCTTCTGTCAGCTTAAAAAGCAATTAATGCATTAATTAAAATTTAACATTGAAAGGAGCTAAAGGCAAAGCTCTCATGCTAACTCCTTCACTCCCATTATTGCCAATAATATGTGATCTGAGAGTCAAGAATTCCTTTGGCTGGCATCACATAGCAAAAGGAAGCAAACAAAAACATTTACTTAAAGGCATCAACACTATATTATAGTAAAAAAGTTTTTATTCCTTCCATTCTTCTTATACTTTATCCCTGGTCATGTCTCTGTAAAGAAAGAGAATGTAAAATACTTCAGTAGTTTTTGGGCAGATTCTGATCTCATTTAGCCAAACATGAATTGGGAACATTGTCATTCAAACTGCAGAGTTATCCTCGAGTATAAAATTGCCTTATCAAACTTAACACATGGACTTGTATGCAAAAGTCTTCATGAAACAGGCCCTGAAAGAGCTGTGTTACAAGATCATTGAATTTTATGTTACACTAATAAGCTGATCTTTAAACAGAAAAGATCTGGTGATTGGGCTTTCTTGCTACTCGTGACTAATGGCTGACTTTAGAAAAAACAGAAAAAAATACAAGCACAAGCCTATGGTGGGGAAATTCAAACTTAAACCCTGCTTCCCTGGGGGGAAGATTCTGCAATACACACAGAGGTATTTCATGGCCTGAACAAGATGACTCAAGTACCCAAAGTCATCCCCATTTCCAAAAAACCGTGGCCATCAGGACCTGGAAGCCTTCTCTGAGAGAATGCAGATGAGACAAATCAGAACTAACATAAATTTTTGCCTTTTAAGATGAAGAAAAGCTTTGCCTTGAGTCTGGATGAGATTTATTGGCCAGATAAGCACATGCCAAGTTCATCGTTACATTTGTTTGGCTTTCTAGAGATTTTTGTTTGGAAGGAGATTCACATGGTTTTCATAGAAGGATTTTTATTCTGCTCTCCCCCTCAACCCTTTTCACAAGTACAAGTCTGCTGTGGACTGGAGAAACAGCAGGGGAATGCTTGATCTAAGACTGCATCTGTTTTTAATAACTACTTTCAAAATACAGTGTATGCTCAAGTCTGATTTAGTAACTATTTCTTAGCATCTAGCTGAAAAAAAAAATCTCCCTTTTCAGTTTTAATTACAACACACTAATTTATCTGATTTTCTACTCAGACACATTTTTTTATATGGAAAGGAAGCTAAAACAAGATGTTATTCCAAAAAAATACTCATCCCACTCCTCTTATTAGTAGATATTTTCTTTGCATTCACACTCAAAGACAAAAGATGTAGCATAGAATCACATTCTCTTAGATTCTCTGCAAACACACAAGGGCTCCAGGGCATCTTTTGCCCAGCTTAAAATCTACCACCTTGATCCAGAGCTTTCTTCACTCAAGCTGGCTCCTTCCCAGGGCCTGGAGTTAAAGCACAAGATCACAAGCTGCCAGAGCTTGGCTTTGCTTCAGACTACATCCATACCACAAAAGTAGTCCCATGCAGAGATACCAACCTAGCCCTGTGGTTGTAGAAATATCCAACAGTTTTAATATCAATAAAATGAACATAACAAGAGTTCCTTTCTCTTACTTGCTGTCCAACTTTGAGCTTGATTATACAGTTTCTCTGGATAAGGCAGTTTCATACAGGGGCTCGGCACAGTGTGCAGCAGAGCTCCATTGCCAGTGGGAGGTTCTACTGGTCTGAAATCATGGGGCTTTGGGCAAATAAGGGATGGGAGGAAAAAGAGCTAAGGAAATAAATAAAGCACCATTTTAAAAAGTCTGTAGGGATATCTAAAGGTAATCTGCTCTTCACAGTCTCACCAGCCAGTACTTAGAAAATTCCGCAACAGAAATTTTTTTGAAAAGAAACTGAGACCCTCAAACAATTTCCTTAAGAGACAGGCAACACCATGTGGTGTGAGGCTGCTAATAAGAGTGTGTCACATGGCTAACCCTGACATGGACAAAAGCAAAAAACCTCTGCCATTGAGTTGGTTTAAAACAACTTTGTAATGTCAAAAAATTAAGATGCCCCTGTGATACACCTGGGTTCTTTACTAAAACTTGTGAATAACAAAAGCTGCCAGTCCAAGCAGTCTTATTTTGGGGTATATGTCACTGCATGCTGTGCTACAAACATCTAAATGACAAAATATATTGAATCGTTGCAACAGAACATTCCTGGGATGCTCATAGAGAGGGAAGATTAAAATAAGTTTATTTTTAATTAAATAACTATTTGAGATTCTTTTCCCCTCCAGTGTCCTTGGCTGGCAGATGTCTGCTTGGTTCAGTGTGCAAGGGGGGACAGGAAAAACAGTGCAAGCTGCATCATTTTTGAAATAAACAAGTTTCTGATTGGACTTGAGCTCGTTCAGGAGAGACAGCTGCAGATAGAAGCTCATGTCTTAAAGCCTGAGGATGACACAAACTGCTCAGTGTCCTCAATAGAAGAAGATTTCCTCACAGCATCTGAACACCTCGAGGATGACAACGAGGCTGATGAATATAAACCTGGTAAAAGCAATGGGACTGAGCATAATTCTGCTATTGTTCATTCAGCAAAACACCAACAGCAATACTCACAGAAATTGGTATTAATTCCTGCATATATTTAGTTGTAATTTAGAAAACAAACACCCATTCATATTTTTAATTGATGTTCCAAGATGAGGATGTGTGGCTGTGTGGTTCCACATTGCAGCCATGCAGCCGTTTTTAAAGTTCCAGGGTACCCTGCAAAAACTAATTTCTTGTTTTCTTTTACTAGGTCATGACAAACTAAGCGTTTCAGAAGCATCTTCAGATGTCAAAAAAAATAAAGGAAAGGGATTTGAAAATCTTCACTACAGAAAATCCAGGTTGCCAATCATTCTTGAAGGGAACTGCATTAATGAAGATAATGCAGCTACTAGAATCTCTGAAGCTGTGAATGTTATGGCTGAAGATGGCACCTTACAACCTGCAGATATGTCAGACCAGGAAATACTGATGCAAAAAGATTTAGATGGAAGAGCTACTTCATCCCTTATTACTACCAATTTGATGAGTGAGGTTGAAAATTCCTGCTCAGCACATGGGTTAGAAGATGTATCTTTAACTGAAATGGCTAAAGAGGAGCTGGTGCCTCTCTATGTCCAGGAAACAGCAAAACAGAGCAGTAAGGCAGCTGGAGAGGATTCTGCAGGTATTGGGCAAACTGATCCTCCTTTGCAAAATGAGCAGGCAACTACAGGTGAGTATGCTACAAACTTGGCAGAATCTGTTCTGCAAGATGCATTCATCAGACTGTCACAGTCCCAGCCCACTTTTAGAGAGGAGGCTGCAGTCAGCATCTCTGTAGGAAGCTCCTGCAAGCCAGAAGATGGATCTGCTACCCGATCGTGGAATGAACTTCCCAAGATTGTCATCGTGCAAAGCCCAGACAGCTCTGAAAATGTGGCTGACTGGCCAGGGTCTGCCTTCCCCAGCCTGTGCCACTGGACTGAATCAGAAAGTTCTGCTGAAGTTTCAGATTACTTGGAGGAAGAACATTCAAATGGACACGGCCAGAGTGCTCTGGAAGTGGCTCTAGCCTGTGCAGCCACTGTTATTGGGACCATTTCCAGTCCCCAGGCTGCGGAAAAATTCAGACGGGATCAAGAAGCCACGGACTCTAAAAGTGGAGGAGTTGGTAGAGACGAGCTACACCCAGAATCTCCACAGGTAATGGATGGCTCTGCTGATACAGAATATTCCTTTCCATCTGCACTGTGTGGAATGACTCAAGTAGCAAGTGCCGTGGCCATCTGTGGTCTGGGGGACACAAAGGAAGAGAAGTACCCTGCAGCTTCAAGTGGCCTCCTGTCTGCTGCTCAGACCTCTGCAGCCATCACTCTTCATTGCAGCATAGCTATAGGAAGCAGCATGGAGAAGCTCAACCACAGCATTGCAGAGGCACTTCTCAAAGAGGCATCGATCATTTTGACAAGACCCAACACGTACAAAAACGTCGGGCATTTTATGGAATCCATAAATGGAAAAATTATTGAAACAACAGCAAGGCCACAGGTTCCACACACTGAGGAAGTAGTCAGGGATGAACTTGCACAGAACCTGTCCAATATTATCCTACGCCATTCTATTGAAGAGGTCAGGAAGAGGAGACTGCTACACCCCCGTGCAGAACACAGCTCAACTGCAAAAGACATTTTCACAGAGACTGCAAATGAGTTACTTTTCAACATTATATATTTCACTTGCAAGAAGATGAATGACATAAGACAAGTTGAAGAGTGTTCTCCTCTCTTTTCTGAGGACACAAATGCAGATAAAGTAACAAGAGAAGCAACACAAGCAGCAGCATATGAAACTCCACAGAGCCCCCTTGATCACTTTGCTGTTCAGCCACTCAGTACACCCTACAGCTCTAGTGGTGGTGAAGATCTTGGAAGTGACACAAACACCAGGAAATGTAATGTGAAAGATGCCAACAGTAAGACAAGTGCCACACTGAATTCAGAACCAACGAGCAGATCTACAGGGCCTAACACACTTGCTGCAAAAACATCTCCCAAGAAAAGATACCTGAAAAGAACCGCACGAGACTGTTACAAATTCCCAAATCAGAGTAACAATCATCATCAAAAGAAAGACTGCAGATCATTTTCAGACAGAGAAAACACCTTTGCAAACAATGAGTGCAGGCACGGTGTTCAAGAACAGCTCTCATCCAGTGCCACCATGAATGCAGAAGATGAGGTCAAGGCTAAGAGTGACACTGTGCTAAATAATGATGTCCAGGTTAGTTTATCTTTATTAGGAAACCACGTGTTGCTTCCTTCTCAGCCTATGCTACAGGTGAAACATTCAAGGGGTAAATATTGTATTACTGATTATGCAGAAGAATTGGCAGAAACAGTTGTCTCTATGGCAACAGAAATAGCTGCCATTTGTCTTGAAAATTCAAACGGAAAGCAGCCCTGGTTCTGTGCGTGGAAGAGAGGCAACGAATATCTGGTGACCCAGAGTTTGTCATGCAGGAGCATGAAAAGGAAAAAGGAAACCCATGCTAATGGTTCAGTTGTCAGGAAACACAGGGCCCCGAGACTCAGTGAGATCAAAAGGAAAACTGATGAACATCCCGAGCTGAAGGAAAGATTGATGAACCGGGTGGTAGATGAATCCATAAGCCTTGAGGACACACCAGATTCAGTCAACATCTTTGCAAACGAAGTGGCTGCCAAGATCATGAACCTCACTGAACTCTCCGTGGTCGATGGCATCTGGCAAGGTCCAAACCACCCCAGGACCAGACTGCACTGTGAAAGATGGAGCCGAGCCAAGGCCTCGAGCTGCGAGAGCATCCCAGAGGAGGACTTGGATTCCAAAGCCTCTTTCAATACCCTGGGGCTAATGAACACTTTTGGGCAGTCTGTGAGCCAGACCAGTTCTGTCTCCAAGCAGTCTAGTTGTGAAAGTATTACAGATGAGTTTTCAAGATTTATGGTGAACCAAATGGAAAACGAAGGGAGAGGTTTTGATTTATTACTCGATTACTACGCAGAAAAAAATGCAAACAACATTTTAACTTCTGCTTTGCAACAGGTTGCCAAGAAAAATGGTCATCTCAATGTAAGACCGAGCTGTCCATCCAAACAGTCCAGCACTGAAAGCATAACAGAAGAATTTTATAGGTATATGCTAAGAGAAATAGAAAAAGAAAATAAAGAGAACATATCTTCCCCTCTGAACTCAAAGGACTGGTGTGGCAGTTTGCTACCCCCCTCTCTCCGATCACCTTTTTGCTTTAGGCAGTCATCAATGCCAGACAGCAGATCATCAGGCTCCAGATTAACAGTTAGTGTCCCAGTAAAGGCAAATTCATTAGATGGATTTGCCCACCATCACCAAGATTCCTTAAGTTTACAGCCAGTCAATACCGTGGCTTCTGCAGGTCTTTGCAAGTCTGACTCATGCCTGTACCAAAGATGCAAGACTGACCAGATAACAGATATGCTGATTCATGAGACATGGGCAAGTTCCATCAAATCTCTGATGTGCAAGAACAAAATCATAGCAGATGAGGAAGAGGCTGCAGAGCTGGATCAGTTCCCCAGCGATTCCTCACCACAGGTGGAACAATATGCAAACAGACTGGCTGCAAATATTGTGGAAACTGGTAAAAATTTAATTGGTGTCCAGCAGGATTCCTGTGATTATACAAGCCAAGAACACGTGCTGGAAAGCAAACATCCCCAAAGTGCAGCTCCCAGTCGATCAAAACTCAAAAGGGATGCAATACATTTGGATGAGAAAAAAGAGAGAATCAAGAGTCCTGGGTGCCTCCCTGCAGGTCAGCACAGGGAAGTGCCTTTAATTCAGATTGAAACTGATCAGCGGGATGAGCCAGATAAAGCCTCAGAGTCCCCAGCTTCCTGGCACCCTGCTAGAAAGGAGGATCAAAGCCAAGAAAAGCCCATAGAAGCTTTGGATGAGAAAGACACAGGTTCCAGTTCCCTAAAAAATAGGTAAGTGACAAAAGAGCAAATCACCATTATTGCCTTGCTGTTTGTTTTGACTTCCCAGTAAAAAAATATTTTGATAAAGGACTAAGATTAGAAGAGAAGCACTTTTAAAGAAATAAACAGGTCTGGCTAAAGGTTTCTAACGGCACAACACACCCAATCATATATTACAGTGTCAGTTTCTGGAGCAAACTTACACTGAACATGACAATACTGTGGTTCCAAGATTCAAATCTAATACTGCACAGACAATTAAGTTTTCCCACTACACATATTTAGGCCTCTCATTGTAAAGACACAAAATATGGACAGAGTATGAACTTTATTTAGTGCTGGCAGGTAGCTCAAAAAAAAAAAAAAAAAAAAAAAAAATCAGTCCAAGTATAGAATAGAATATAGCAGAATTTGACCTGTAGTTCTCTGCTAGCAATTTATGTATCTGGAAAAAAGACCAGACTTGCAAGAGCTAAAGCTCAGCTTAGTGTTTACAGTCTGGAACTACAAGTAATAAGAATTCTTTAGTGGAGGATATAACATAGGGTTGGATAGGATATAACAAGGGTTGGACTTGTTGATGTCAGAGGTCCCTTCCAACCCAGACAATTCTATGATAGTAATTAAAAGCACCTCCCACCTCCTTTGATTCAAAACTTCTCTGAAAAAATTTAGAAAGAGAGAAGAACAACCTTCATGTTACTTGAATTTCATTGAGTTTATACCCCAGTTTACCACCCTCTCCTTACAGCTACACTGCTTTTGGTGAGAAATTTGCAACTTGCTTCAGTTAGGGCAGAGCATAAACCCAGTCTGAGAGTGCAGAGCAAACAGAGGGGATTGCAGTGGGTGCTGTGAGGTTAAGAACAAAGCTCTCTCCTAAGGCATTTTCTATTTTGAACTGTGCCTCTCATTCATATCTGATACTTCAGTGGTACCCAAACTGCCAATCATTTGGAGCACTGCAGCACCCTATTATCTCAGAGTTCCAGAAAGAGTGGAGGTGCTCGTGTTAGAAATACTTTTGTAAGTCATTTTATTCCAGGCAGTGCTCTGGTTTGGGCTTTGACAAAGCTCTGCTTGAAGTGAGGAAGCATGTACTGCCCTGTGTGTGTGGCAGCAATTAGGTGGATAATTATCATGGTGCTGCTATTCTTTCATACTGACTCTCCTCCACTGCCCTTCAAATTCAACCTGCTTTTAACAAGACACATTTAGATAGCTACCAATTTGAATCCTAGCTTTTTGAAAAAGAATTGTTTTCACATAGTTAAGGAGTGTTTTGAAGAGGCTGCCTGAAAAGGAGGAGGGGAAAAAAATATGCCAAGTAACATCATCTACAAAAATCTGTTTGGTACTACTTGCCCTTATTAAAATTCTGAATAACCCCACTACTCTGTGACCCAGCTGCTCAGTGCTTTTGTGTAACTACAGATGCTGAGGTTGGTACTTGAGGGCTCAGGGGTGGCAGGCAGAGTTATCTGACAAATGCTGACTGCCTGGCAGAACAGAGACCCTCCAACCAACAAGTCCCTGCTTCTCCCTGTGCAGGAAGCTGCCTCTCTGTCTGTTTCTAGTGCTGCAGCTTCTCAGCTGTCCTGAGAGGCAAGAGCAAGAGGAGATATCCACGGTGATACTGCCTCAGAATATGCTTAAAGAAGTTAATTACTTGGGAGCACCAGAATTGTAGGGGTGATCTCTTGCTCTAACTGCAGGGCTCCCCAGCCATGACTGTAGAGAGAAGGCTGAAGGTGAGAACTTCTCCAGAGGGATCCTGCAGAGGGTTGCCAGGACACATGACATTGAAAACTCACCAAGTTACAAGTGCAGACCATCTAGGAAAGAAACCAAACCCATAGTTTTGGTTTAGTTGTTATGCTGGTGCTGCAGTGATATTAACAACTCTTCCTTATCCTCCAAAAGAAGGAAGGTTTGGGTTACTGTATGCTTCTCTGCCTGAATATCAGGAGTCCCACATTAAGTCTCACAAACACCAGTTTGGCTCTGAAATGTTACTCTAAATAGTTTTTACTTTTTGTTTGTGGGAATGTGTATGTATAGAGGTGTCTTTTAAATATGTTTTGAGTGTGTGTAACACAGGAAGTGCACAGAATCACAAAACATTTTTCCCTTGGCCCTGTATTTTCTAAACTCAGTCTGGGCTCCATATCAAGGCTGGTTTCTGACTACTCACTGAACACCTGCCTGGAAAAGGAACACTTTGTTCTTCCCATCCTAAGCAGCAAAGATGCCAAGAAACAAAAGAGACTGACAGTCATTAGTGATTCACAGCAAACAGTCCTTTCCTACTTGGAGACTGCTTTTAGATCTAACAGAGTAGAAACCCTGGCAAGAAACTTGCCCCCATTAGTTCAACATGGATTTTGTGCCTGTACAAGTTTCCAAGAGCTGCCATTCCTCTGCACTAACATTTACCATGGATTTCAACCCTACCAACTGACTGGAGCACACTAAGCCATAAGGCTGTGCAGAGAGCTGTTCTTTTTGTACATGTAAACCTTTTTTTGTAGAATTTCAACCTTTTTTAGGCATATTTCAGTATAAAGCTTACTTTGTTTTGTGTTCTTTATAACAGCCATAAGAAGATCCTTTTTGAGGACCATCTTAGACTGTATGTTCAACCAGTCCACCACTGGACTTTGTGTATAAATTACAAGCTTATCCTCTCTTTTGCACCTGTATAACTTTGCAGCTTGGTTGACTTGAATGAGCAACATCACCTGAAGGTTTGTGGTATCAGTTTGTTTGCCTGTATTACAACATCAACCTAACTTCCTTACCACCCCTAACAGCAACAGTCCTCAGAGCAGAACGGATGCTGAAATCCTAGGAGAGACAAAAACAGCTGAAGAATTTCCAAACCATCTCAGCAGCAGTGAAGAAAGCACTGGCAGCTGGTCCCAGCTTGCTAATGATGAGGACAATCCTGATGACACAAGCAGCTACCTGCAACTCAGCGAGAGATCCCTGAGGTACCCATGGTGTCTGTTCTCAGTAAATATGGTCTGAAAAACCAAGCCAAGGAGCTGACAAACATGCACCAGCAATGACACTCATCAGATTGAGATTTGTTCAAAATACTGTAAAGAAAGACTAATAACAGAGGTCTCCTCTTTATTTTTAAAAACATAAAGGGGAAAAAAACATGTTCTGATTCTCAGACAAGACTTATTATTGGTGAGCAGATAAATTCACACACAAAAAAAATGTCCTGGCCCCATTCTGACACCTCCATCCCACAGTGAAAGAGCCATGGGACAAGCCAATTGCTGTGGTCTTTCCTTTGAGATATTTGCATAATGTTTTTTCTGGCATGTCATCTAAAGTTGATGAGACTGGTGCTCCCATCAAGTATCTGTGCACCAAGAACAGAGATAGAGACCTGATCTGCTCAGGCTGGCCCCAGGGAGCAGATCAACAGAGGATGGCAGAGTTGCCCCCAAGCAGGCAGAAATTCCAGAGCTCCTATTGCTACGTGCAGCTTTTTGTTCCTATTCAAGTCAGGACACGTATCTGAACAATGTTATCTTCTCCTTATATAAGTGAAGCTAGTTTGACTTCAGCCCTTGCAGAAATTAAAACTGAGCAAGGTTTTTTCTTCACATGCTCTTAGATCAGGTTTTAAAATATTGTCAAGAAATTACAACTTCCTCTAGGGTATTAAGACAACAAGGAGGACAGACAGGATGGTAACAAAGCAGGAAGAAGCCATCAGAGAGCACTGCTGGCTAGCTGAAAAAACCTTGTCTGTCAGTGTGGGTGAACATTCATCCCATTATTATAGAATCAACTTTTAACAAAATCACTGGTCTGAGAGCCAGTGTGCCTTTTGACTCTGCACTGAAAAAGCAATTGCTACAGCAAGTCTGAATGCAGGGCGTGCTGATACTGACTCAGAAAAACCTAGTGGGGTAAGGAACTGTCTAGTAAATCCTTCTAATGTACAGGAAAATAGTTCTGGTTGCTTTTGCAGTACAAACAAAGTGCTTCAAGTTCACATCAAACAAAACTTGTTTGTGCTGACTTGCAGCTAGCCAGTCCCCAACCTGTTCATCAGACTATTGCAATACCTACACATTCACTGTCACATTTATAACATTATAAAGTGAAATAGCACTCTTTTTTCCAAATATTATCAGATTTAACACTTCATTCTTGTGATGAAGTCAAAGAGAATGCTTCTACATCTTACTGGTCCCTATGAGCACTGGCTTTAATTAGAATCTCAGCCTTTTAAAGTGCTCAAATAGAGAGGGGTGGTCACTGGAACTGGGGGTTTTGTCAGGTCCCCAGTAATATCAGGGGCATGATGCTACACACTGAAACTGCTCCTCCTGACAGTCACCAAGTAGATAAATAGCATGATGGGCAACCAGATGCCTTCCTTACAAGATTGAGAGGTGTCTGAATCTGTGGGGTTTTTCCCAGGACATCTCTGTACCTGACAATCCTTCTTTTCAAGAACTCAAGCAGGCTGCTTTTTGATTTGGAGGCCAAATGCTTGTTTTATAAACCCTTCATGCAGTCCACTTTTTTTTTTTTTCCTACAGTTTACAGCATCCTGTGAAACATATCTCTATCTAGAACTATTTTAATCAAAGCCTCATTATTTTGAGCAGATTAGTGTGCTGCTTCCTGGGAACCAATTGCTGAGCACAGCTGAGTCTGTGGAACTCCCCATGACAAGAGGCAGCCTCCTCACTTTGCTTTGGACACAGATAAAGTTAAAAAAGGTGTAAAAAAGCTGTACGGAGACATGTTCAGTGCAGCTTGGCACTAATATTTAAACTTTTGCTTTGTCAGCAATGGCAACAGCAGTACAACTAGCAGTCTTGGCATTATGGACCTGGAAATTTATCAGGAGAACGTGCCATCTTCTCTTATGACTAAGTAAGTAGTTACTGAAGTGAGACTTGATGTTTAGCCTTATTTTAACTGAAAATTATTTCAGCCATCTAAAATGTGCCAAGCTTTGCTTTGCACCTGCTGCTGAGACTGCTGCTAGTTTCAGAAATAAACATATGCAGGTGTCTCTGCAGAGTGACAGCACTAGACAGTGAAAGATGACAGAAAAGCCCACCCAGGTGGGTCCCTCAAGGGACTATGGATCCATCCCCTGCTCTGTTTAAAAGAATTTTCTGAGTTACCCAGTGTGTGAACTTTATTTTCTGAATTACTTGAAATATTATCAAAACTTTACTGTAATATCAAGTTCAAGCAAAAAAAGATCAATTGAAGTCTAAGGAAAAACTATTATAAAATACATATTATAATATACAGTATTATAAAAATATTATAGCCTTTTTTCCAATAATACTTTGGCTCAAAGTATATCTTATCCACTGCTTCTGGGCATGTTTCTACTGAACATGCAATAAAATTATCAAGAGATGTGCAAGTGTCTGCCTGACAACCCTGTGCCCAGTGGGTGTCAGGGTGCAGCCCGGGCAAGGCCCCAGGGCCAGGGTACATATTTTATGTCACACACTGAACACAGGACTTTGTGAAGTCAGTGACATCAGAAAATCTTCACAGCTCACTGTCAGACTGCACTGCAGATTTTCTGCTCCCAAGAGGCTGGGTTTTTTAGTTAGAAACCCAGGAATCCATATTTCTGTCGAGTTAAGGGTATTCTCCCTCAGCTGCCAGCCCAGAGACCAACCTTGCTAAAATGTTCCCATCTCCTATATAGGCAGCAACACCTCCTACACACACCCCTAAAGATGCCCCCTCACCTCTCTATTTCCAAGAACCAAAGGGGTAACTTTCTGACTCCCTCTGTTAGCTTTCAGGGGCTACTCTTAGGTGTGAGCCAAGAGGCAGGAAAACTTGGTTATTCTGCAAATCCGAGGGGAGACACAAAATATATCTGCTGTTCCATGAGAAAACTGGAAAAAAATCTGGTGGGAAGGAAGTTCTTAAGCACCAAGGACTCTAAGTCAGGACAAACCACATGGTGCACTTCATTCTTTCCTCTCCCCTCCTGCAGCAACCATTATGGGTGTGTTTCTAACCTTGATTCTTTGAAACCCTGGGAGAGATTCTGAATGAGGGCAGTAAGAGCAGCATCCTCTCAGGCCAAAAATAAAACCTTAGACTTGCAGCAGTCCCCTGATTGAGGGGGTAAATGGACAGTCAGGAAATGTGTGCTGTGCTGTCTCTCCAGAAATTATGAAATGAGCTGTGACACCAATAATGAGCTGACAGTTTTCTGCCACACATACACAAGAGCATGGCCACTGTGTTCTGAAATGGAAGCTGAAACAGGAACCACATGCCAGGAGTTTGGTTTGGAGAGTTTAACAAGAGAGATAGGACACAGGAATTAAGATGGGATGGAAGAAATTTGCAACTTCAGAAATTTTTGCAAGGTTTAAACAGAATTTGTTTATCCAAGGAGCTAGTTTCGTTAAAGACAGCAGTAGTTGAAATAATTTCTATTTGTGATTACATTAAGCTATATAACTGGATAAATATAGATATAGAACTAGAAAGCAAGACTGGAAAAGAGTGAGCCAGGTATTGCAAAACAGAGACACTGCAAGTTCAGCATTTCCCCCCAGGTTATGGGGCTTGCTCTGCCTCATCATAACGTCATTTGCTTGACATTGTGTAAAGATAACCAGATCCTGATGAAATGTAACACACATGCAACCAGTACTTCATCCTATTGCAGAAATAATGCTGCAGTTCCCATAGCTTTACCCTAATTAAAGACTAAATAAATGAAATATATTCTGCAACCTGCTATTTCATCCTACGTAACTTTTTTCTTGCAGTTTTCTAGGTCTTACATTGAGGGAGAAGTTTATCCATCATGAAGCACTGTTGTAGACTGTTCCTAAATATCACTAATAAGCTTTGTTGTTGTTTGTTTCTAAGTGAATTAGTAGAAGAAAAGGTTTTCCTTAAAGAACAGACAGAAAATACAGAGGGTAAGTTGAAGCATATCAATGGCAGCATGCAATTTGAAGTTAACACAAGTCACTGCACAGTAACAGCTGGGATTATCTTTCCAGAAAGCACGTGTGGGCTTTCAGTGGGAACAGCCAATTGTCAAAAAGATCTCCTGGTGATAAACTTTGATCTGGAACCTGAGTGCCCAGACGTGGAGCTGCGAGCCACCCTGCAGTGGATAGCTGCTTCTGAACTTGGAATTCCAACCATCTATTTTAAGAAATCTCAGGAAAACAGAATTGAAAAGGTAGTATTTGCAGAATTTGGCTTACTATTGATTCACTTTCATCACACTAAGGCTTAGAATTTGAGTTACTAAGCTTAGAAGCAGATGTAAAAATATCTTCATTATCAAGAGGTAGCAGCACTACTGTTTATTCCAGGAAGGGAAAGAAGGATGAAATGTGACAGAATTTAAGATCACACATCTGTGAGTTAGAAAATTAGTCTAAAATACAGAAATTTTGAAGCACCTCCCCTGATTTACAAATTAAAAAGTGCTGTGTATGCCAGTACCCTTTTGCTCCTGCCCAGATCAACTCCACTGGAGACTTCACCAAATGCCACCCATGACATTTCAGGCACAACCTAACCCAGCCCCTTCTCCAAGGTCAAACTTCAGAGGACTTGAGGACAGCTCAAACCTCAGAGCTTCCAAGAAGTGTCTTAGTATTGAAGTCAATTAATGACAAAAGTGTCCCAAACCAGTATTTTGGTCTTTTAAAGTAATGTCTATTGGAAGATCCCTTTGAGTAGCAGACATCTTGTTGGATTTTCTTCAGTACATGCACTTGGGAATCATAAACATTATTTAAGATGCATTCAGCAGCAGCAGACCCAATTGCATCTAATTAAAGAAACAGCTGTCAGCTTTAGCCATGTGCTTTGGAAACCAGTTAATTCAATTGCAAAAATACACTAGAGAATAATGAAGCACATCCTGCCTACAACAGCACTCTTGGAAATCACGTGCCTATTAAATATCATTAAAATACATATTAAAAGTTTAGTATGTAAATAGCAAACAGCTAAACTAGAGACACACAATATTTTCTTGGAAATGTAGAAGGAACAAGCTAATTAGAGAGTGATTGTGAAATTCAAAGAAATTAAAAGCTTTGATTTTCATTCATGGGCTTCAGAAAAAACTGGGACCACATGTAAGACACAGTAAAGCCCATCTGTCATGGTTTGAGTGGACCAGGGTTTTTGGTACCAGTACAAGGACCTAAAGAGAGGATCTGCAGAATCTGAGAGGGACAGAACACAGAGGAGTAAAGGGGTCACTATTCCCTCCCAGTTCCTGCCATACTCTGTAAGAGGATGGGAAGCACAACCTGATTTTTTTTTTTTTTCCCCATTTTTTCTTTGCTGATACTTCCCTGTGCTCCTTGACCATCAGCTCCCCACGTGCTGTTCAGAACCCACATCCATGACCCTTTTTTCTTCCCTAGGGAAGGTGGAGGGGAGTAATAGCAACTCTGTCCTCTGGTTTTTGGTCCTTCCAGACTGCTAAACTCTGACACCATTATTTAGTATAAAGTGGAGAAAATTCAGAATTTTTTTACAACTGCTTAAGAGGATACATTTAACCTGTTATTTCCTGGAAGCTAAAAAGAAAAAAAAAATAAAAAATCAAATCTAGATCATCTCTGTGATTCAACAAAAATTGTGATAAATGTCTTTATGTGACAAAGGTTTACCCAGAACCTCCTTTCCCTTATACTGTGTGAATATTTAAAATGTTGTGGGATGTACATGTAGAAGTATAGAAAAGTAAGAATAAATTCAAATATAGCTCATTATAATTGGATCTTATCCATAATTCTGACAGCGGGTTGTTAACAAGGAAAGGTGTGGATCCTTTATCAAGCTTTCACTGTTTTTACTCTCAGTGCAATAAATAAGAAATAATTGATTAGAGCAACTGATTTAGAAAATGTTAGAGATCTGACCAGTCTTTGGGGAGCAATGGAACTTCACAAACAAAGCTTTATAAATAAAACTTGTACATTGCTGTGCAGTCAACTGTGTCCACTGCCCCATGCAGCAGTGCATCTACAAAGGGAAGGTGCCCAGCAGTTTGTGTGTCTTCCTCTAGCAAAATCTTACCAAAATGTTATCCAGCTCCTAAGTGTATTTTGGTTTTTTTTTTTTAGTTTTTAGATGTTGTGCAACTGGTTCAACGGAAGTGCTGGAAAGTGGGGGATATCTTTCATGCTGTGGTGCAGTACTGCAAGCTCAGTGAGGAAGGCAGAGAAATGCCACCCAGCCTGTTTGACTGGCTTCTGGAATTGGGTTAAAAAAAAAGCTGACTCGTTCAGAATGTTTGTTTTATCCCATTCTAAATAAGCAGTGGTTTGTGTAACACTCTGATTTCCAAACATCAGCAAATAAAATGAGCAGAGAAATACAAACTCTCCAGAAGCCACATGAGTCCTTTCCACAACTGAACAAGGAGCAAAGTGAAGCCAAGATGGATTGGATCTTTCTGTCTCATGAGGGATGCCTGACATACATATTTTGCTACAGGATGTACTGGATGAGGAGGGGATGGATTTTTAGCCTTCTGAATTAATGGACTACACACTAAATGCTAAAGTACCTAATACATTCCATTTTCACCACTTTGATTAAATTAATCAGCTGAAATGGAACAGAGCACCAATACTCAGTTTTAAAACACCAATATTTGTATGGTTTAACTCTTAGAAGGCTGTGTTCCAAAACACCCAGAGACACCCGTGCCACAGGTAACTAATGCTTTTTGATAAATCCCCACACTCCTCTTAAAACCTTTGAAACAATTAAGAATTTTGGAGCTATACAACACAAAAAAAAGCTGCTGAAAACCCATTTTAGTTTCTTTCCATCAGCTTATTTATCTTCCATCTCTTTCCCCAGATAATTAATGCTTCTTTGTAAAACCCCACACTCCTCTTAGAGGTAAAAACTTTTGAACAATTAAGAATATTGGAGCTATACGACAATAAAAATCTGCTGAAAACCCATTTTAGTTTCTTTCCATCAGCTTATTTACCTTCCATAGCTATTCCCCTTTCCTTTTTCTCAAAAAAATAAAATATAGACTCAGTTCCTACCCTTAAAAACTCCCTCCTTTTCAGCTGGGGCAGTGCAGCTCAGCACAGCCACAGGGGTGAATCCCTGAACACAGGGACCGAGTCCTTGCAGCAGGTTTCCAAACCCTGTCCCACACCACAGACCTGCTGGGCAAGTCATCTCACCTCTGTGCCTCAGTTTCCCTACCTGGTAACAGGGAGTAATGACAGCACATTTGTTACCTAAACTGTGTAACATGGTACATAGCAGTTAAAACCAGTGAAAAAAAAAAATACTCTTTTAAATGTAATCAAATCTATTGTTAATCAGGTGAAGAAATGCCAGTCTGAAAAGGGTACCACCTCATCATTAAAATCTTCCTAATTTTTGTAATTGTCAAGAAAGTGGAATGATTGTTAAAACTCCAGCAGACATATTGTTCATTTGGGATCTAAGTGTTTGGACTATATGTGAGAGTTCACATCACTGTAACATTTGTATAACTTGGATAAGATACACCATGGTATCCTCTTGTTGAGATGATCTGTTAGTAACATGCACTTAATGATACCTTCTCTTAATTCTGCCAAAGAGGTTGGGGTTGGATTTAAAGGAAAATATAACTCAGCAGGTCACAGCTCTTCTGTGATTTCTTTCTTTGAAAAGATTTATCTTTCATCTCTCCCAAACAGTGTCATGGAAAACCTGCTTGCTATTCCCAATAAAATATTTAAGAGACGTTTTATTTTCCATATATTAGTATATGCTTCTGTAATATTTCTTGGGAAAAAAAACCTTATCCTTTTGCACTAAATATTTTTGAAAATTTTAAAGTAGTTTTAAATAATATCTGAAAAAGAGCCATATTCTCAACATTGTCTTTAAACCCATTTTTAAACTTGCATGATCGCATCACTCATTTATTTTAAGACAGAAATTGATAGGTAATCAAAGTCTAAGGTGGAACATCAAACATGAATAATTCCACATCTCTGTGGTATGCAGAAACACTGGAGGTCATTTTACTGTCGAGTTAAAGGTCAATCTGCAGCATTCACTGAGTGTCACTGTGCAGACACAGGGTCTGCTCCTAACAATTACTGAGCATCCCTTAGGCCCAGGAAGGTGAGTGACAACTGAATGCTCAGCATGCCTGAGGCTGGAAGTTAATGCAGAGCACCAACTCTGATAAAGTGCTTTGTTTGAGTTAATAAATGGGAAAGTGTATTTATTTTTAAACCAAAATACAGTTTGTTGTCGTTACGAAATTTTTGCTGTGCTAGAATAAATGTTTGCTACAAAGCACAAACATCATGAGTTGTAACAGTGTGATGCAGTTTCTCTGTACAGTAGTTCTTAATCTTGCAATTTATTCAGAAATAAATTTATGTTACAATGTATGTCCTCTTTGCCTTTTTTCACCTATTCATTACTCTTTGCCTGCCATCCCTGGAGGTTCTCAAAACTCTGCTTCTGAATGAAAAGATCTGGCCTGGGGCCCTGACCAAAACAGGTCAGAGCAAGTTCCAGGTCTTACCTCTGAACCAAAGCTATGGCTTTATCAGGTGCCACAGGTCATTCAAGTGACACAAGGCACATCACAACATTCTTAGCACCCCAGTAAAACAAGTTCATTGCCAAGAATCAACCAGAGTGGTTCCCAACATGCCCACTCTCTATTGATGCTCACTCCACCTGTTTTCAGTACCTGTAAAAGGGGGCAAGAGACAGGGAGGCAGAAGCTCAGGAGTTGAAGTTTACACAGATATTTACTGCCCTGCTCCTAGGTGTAAAGGTATTTCTACTGCTAAAGAGAAAAGAAAACCAGCATTTGGATGGGTAAACTTGTCTATCATTAATAGAGGCTGAAAAAGCCAGCTCTAAATACACATAAAACTACTACACGTAATTTAAACTAAAAATCTCAAATTATGTACAGTTCAGCTTCTCTGTACCCGTGAGCATGATGCAGGTTATTAAAATGAGGAGGGCATGAAATTGGGCTCTGTTTGCTGTCTTTCCCAATAAAAAAGCTTGGACCCAACAGGTGAAACTTGCAGGAGTCTGATTGAGAGCAAATAAAGGAGAGATTACACGTTACCCAATGAGAGGCTGCAAAACTTGCACACAGGTGTAACTGGGAGCTGGCTAACTAATGCAAACAGAAGCACCCTAATTTACTAATTAAGACAAAAGTCTGAGCACCAGGAGGTGCCCCGGCCATCAGAGGGCCCCTGCCTTGGGGCAATCCCAGACACAAACACAGGTTGGGCAGAGGATGGATTGATTGGGACACCGGGGGATCTTAGCCTGGAAATCAACTCTGCTCACTCAGGGAGCCCAGGGAAGGGTCAGAAATAGAGACCAGATGGCCTCCCAGTCCTGTGCTTAGGCTGGGAAACCTCAACTTGCAAGTGTCCATAAAAATAGGACAACAGCTCAAAGCCAGAAGCCACAACAGATGTTTCATTTGCTGGATCACTAGATGGTCTAAGAGAAAAATCATCAAGGAAAAGGAAACAGAAAGTAACCCATCCTGAAAGACTCAGAAAAAAGAATCTACTTCCTAGTCACACTCCAAACAATTTTTTACTTTGTAATGGTTTCACAACAAGATTTTAACGGTCTAGCAGTATTTGTACACATTTTGAAACACAAATTCTCCTCCATTTTGTCAGCCAGAAACCCCCCATCTCACACCTCGTAGCACAAGGACAAACTCTCCTAGGACACAGGGCAATTCCCAGGTAACACCCAATGCACCACCCTTCATGCCCTTCCAGAGCTGGAGCACTGAGAGCTCTTTCAACATTCCAAGGCTTTGCACAAGACAAAAGGGACAAAAGGGAACAAAAGGGAACTCCCCAAGCATTACTGTCACATCAGCATCAGCCACTTAGTAAAGGTTTCATTCTAAATCATCTGCAGCACAGCCCTTAGTTCTCCCACAGCACGACACTACTTGAAACAACTGAATATCTGCCGAGGGAGGACAGGCACTTTTGTTTCACTTACATACAAGGGTGCTGGCAAGCACTCAGGGACACTCACAACACAGCAGCAGCAGTAACTTCCTATTAAGCTTAACACTTAGAAATCAATTCCCTGACCACCCTGAGACAACCAGGATAAACAAAACACCTTCAAGTTCCTTCTCTGCTGCACACTTCCTTTACCCCTTTTTTCTCTCAGGAAAGACACGTATTTGTTCAATCCTACCTTTTTGGCCTCTTCATTCTTCTTTCCAAGTTGCTGGAGGAGACCAGGGGGCTCTGCTCCTTCACTGTTCCCTGCAGAGATCAACTGTGGTTTCTGGGGCTCTGATAGGAGGAAGGGAGGAGGGTTTTGACCTCTGCACAGGTGAAACCTGTTGGTGATTGCTGGTGAGAGGTGAAGCTGAGCCACAGCTGCTTGTACGGTGGTTAACAGCTTGCAGGTGTTCCTCATCCAGTTCTAAATTTCAGTCATGATCATTGGCTCCAAATCTTTGGTGTGGAGAGTTTCTTCATGTTGGCCAGAATCTCAGGGCCAGGGTTCAGAGTTGGAGTTACCACCCATGTTTGGTTTTTTTACCTCAGGTGAAAGTGGTAAAATGAGGGCTGAGCAGAAAGGAATTGAATGAACAGAAAGATGTGGGCAAGTGTGAAAGTGAGGGTGAGCAGGAGTTCAGCTCCAGCAGGCACACAACAGTTAATTGCAATGCAGTTCACAAAGGGTTGCTGGTTTTCCCCAGAAATACCAAGTGGGATATTGAACTAAAAGTGGAGGAACTGTCATTTAAAGTCAATACTTTATTACACAACAAAAACATTACCACTAAGCATAAAACCACCTCCTTCACACCTAAGAATATTATAAATCTGTACTTTTTTTTTTTTTTTTAAGAAAAGGCTTACAGCTGAAAAGTGATACACAAAGAAACAGCCATCCTACTGGATTCATTCACACTAATCATTTCTCTCAGGTGACAGAGAGAGAACAGAGCCAGACTCTTCTTGGTGCTGGCCAGTGAAGAAGCAACATGTACAAAGTGAAATACAAAAAACCATTCCCTGTAGGTAGAAGAGGAAAAATAAAAAGCAATTTTTTTTCACTATCATCAAACACTATGTATCATCAAACACTAAGCAGGCTGCCTGGGGGAACTATGGATTCTCTGTCCTTGGAGATATTCAAACCCATGTCATTCCTGTGCAGCCTGCTTGGGGGGCAGTGCTTTGAGCAGGGGTATTTTTTACTAAATGATCTCTAGAAGTCCCTTCCAACTTGTACTATGCTGTGATTCCCTGTCTACTAAGCATCAGCAAAGCCAAACACATCAACTTCTAGGTAACTTTTCTACTTCATCAAACCCAAAGGTGAACAAAGCAAAGAGCTGAAAGTCAGTTTATTGACTATGAAACTCACAAAGCAGGCATGTACCACACTGGATCCTTCCTTCTCTTCAGTCATGCCATATTCTGCAGGTGTTATCCTTGCTCCCTGTTAACAAACAGACATTGGGAAGGAGTCATGTGCAGTATCACACAACATAACCTATTTTTGTCAACATGTGCATCAACAATCTGTATACAGAGTGCTGAGGAGCCAGGAAAATATCTTCTGTCCATAAGTAGCAGGAGATAGTGGGACCTACAGCAAAACTTTGAGCTGAGACCATCCTGTGTTCTGGTAGTTCAGTCAAAAGATTGAAGCAATCACAGTCTGTTCATGTCTCTTCCAACTTCCACAACTTTTTGTCCAGAATGAAGGAAACCTGAACAGTGCTTGGTGTCAAAGAGACAGAAGATGTGCTCCCTTTCCAAAAGCTTTGCCTTTTGCTCATCCAGAACTCTCTCTCTGCAATGGGAGAGATGATAGGATATGCCCACACCTTTCTACAAATTAGTTCATGGCTGTATTCACTTAATCCTCAGTTCAAAAGTGAGTTTTTGGGCTTTTCTTGACTATATTTTAAGTCACTGCTGATGCCTGGTTTGGGGATATGGCCCCAGGAAACTTTTCACACTCTTTTTTTTTACCATAACAAGATTACAAAGATATCTCTCTCTCTCTCTCAAAAAAAAAAAAAAAAAAAAAAAAAAGAACAAACAAGCAAAACAAAAAAAACCAACCAACCAACCAAAAAACCCTATATTAATTACCTGTAATGATTGTATCACCTTTGTAATTGAAAGCACAAGAGAATATTTCATCAGTATGACCCTCTAATATCTGAAAGCAGTATCCAGTAGCAGCATCCCAGAGTCGAGCTGTTTTATCAGAGCTGGCTGTTAGGATGCGATTGCCTTTAGGGTTGAAAACCACCTGGAAAAACATAGAACAGTCCCATTACTTAGCAAGTCACTAAACAAAGCATTTCTATTGATTAAAACAGAAACCAGCAACTCTTACATTCTCCTTTTCAGCTAAAATTTAGGATAGTGTTTGACTAGAGTCACCCAGCAAACTTCTGTGGCTGAAAACTTTGTCTAGTAAGATGATGACTTCAAAATATTATCACTCAGAACCACAACTGCTCCACAACTGTAACAACTTTATTTAAATGTTATCATTATTCCAATGTGACATTTATATATATTTTATATAGTTCTCAATTAAAAAGCATACATCTCAGCAATAACAAAACTCCCACTGAAAACAACTCATTTTGTAGCATGACTTCGTTTTTGTTAAACATTCATTGCCCAAACTGCATGTATTTCTAGCCAATAAAACACATTTTTATAGCACTAACTGGACAAGACCAGGTTTATTATAAAGTGTTCAATTGCTTAGCTACTGAGGGCAAAATCCTGTTCCCCAGAAATTTGATTTCCAAGTAATAACCTTCTCAAGATCACAGCTACACAGAAATAAAACATCTGCAGAAATAGATTGACTTTTCAACATGCTCCCAGATGAGCAGATTCTCACATCCAGCAAAGAAATCACAGGAGATGTAAGGACCCTGAGGGAAGCTGTCCATAACCCACCACAGGTCAGCCTGTATCCCCACTGCATTCCTCAGTGAATATTTCAAGGAGAATATTCATATTTTGATTACAAACCACATCAAACAAAAGCAGCACAGAGTTAGCACACTAGCCTGGAAGCTACTGAAAAAAAAAAATCCATTGAAAAGAATGCTGAAAAGCTGCAAGCATTAAATAAAAAAGCTTGAAAAATATGTACAATTTTTCAAGTAACTAACCTGCTTTGTAGCTGAACTTTGGTACTCAAAACTGAGCCAGACAAAGCTTCCAGCAAGAGACATGAGCACATTCCTCAAGACCAACTGGTTTTTGAAACTGTCTCTATACTTCCAAGCCCCTTTATGTACTGTTGAAAATAAGACTATGTATTTTGCCTCAGAAATGTTTTTTCTATCCAAGTCCATAAATCAGGTGTGCAGAGAAATGCAAATGATTTAAGAGGAGCAGATCTGGTGGAAGCAGAGAATAAAGATGATTGTAAAAGCCTCCGAGGAAGCAGTCTGAGGATGTCACTGTAACATCCAGGCTCTGCTCACTCACCTTCACAGCTACCATGGGATAGGGAGGAGGAAATCCAACCAAAGCCTCATTAATTGAGACATGGATAAGGAGTTTTTCACTCCCCAATTACAGTAAATGGGCAAAACCATTTACTGTATGGTAAGTTGAGACAACTCAACTTGGGAAGAAAAAAAAAATTTAATCTACCAGGAGAAAGAGAACACACAACCCCAATCCAAATTGCTTCCCTGCTGCCTCCCCTTCAGCAGCACAGGGGGACAGGGACTGGGGGTTCAGGGTCAGTTCCCCACACGGTGTTTCTCCTGCTCACATTCTTCCTGCACTCCCACACGGGGTCCCTCCCATGGGAGGGAGTCCTTCCCCACAGGTGCAGTCCCCTCCAGCCTGGGCTGCTTTGGGAAGAGGCACCTCCCCTGGCACTGGGAGCTGCAGATCCATGTGTGCCCCCCATGCTCCTCCATGGCTGCAGCTCCACCTCTCCCCTTCTGTCACCCTGCACAGGATGCAGCTCCACAGCTGCCCAGCCTGGTCCTGCAGGGACTGCTCCAGTGTGCTCCTCCACGGGGACAGACTCTGTGGGCCACAGGAAAATCTCTGCTCAGGCACCTCCTCTCCCCTCCTTCTTCATCGACTTTGATTTCTCTGCTCTGGCATTGCTCTCACCTCCCTCTCTGAAGATCTTTTTTAATTTTTTTTTTTTTTTTTTTTTCATTTTCATTTTCTCTTTCTTAAATATGTTACTCTTAGGGATGCATCCAGCTTCCCATATCTGCATGGGTTTGGCCAGAATTCGAGCCAGGGGAACTTCCAGCAGCTTCTCACAAGAGCCACCCTTGTGCCCCCCCCACCTTGCTTCCAAAACACCACTGCACTAACCCAAGAAAGTGATCAAGAGACTGAAAAACTTGTGCTTGTTCTGTCAGAGAATCTGAGGACTCCAAGGGCATAAAAACACAAGTACAATTCAGGTCAGGTCAGACAGAAGATCTATTAGCCTTGACCATAGTGAGAGAACATCTGTACAACAGCTTCCCCCCTGCTCCCCAGTTCTTTGGGTTACAGAGACCCAACCTATGTTCTGTGTCAGAAAAAGCAAAGAGGTAAGGAACAAATCATCATCTCAATGTTAACAGCTCCAGGTGTACATCCCTGTGGAGGGATGGACTCCTTAAGCAGTTTGCTGATAGCCACAGCCTGAAGGAATCAAATAGTGAACAACATGACAATAATGAAAGATGGATCTTGGTGGAGCCCGTGGCAGTAGCACACCCAGTATTACCTTAGCTCAGTGGTGGGGAGTTGTAAACGATCCCCTTTTAGTTGAAAGGAATGTTATTTCAGGAAAGAGAAGTTCTTAGCCAGACCTCTCACTTTTAAGCATCACTTATTTTACCATCACATTCTTCAGCAATGTTCCTGTGTCATGGAATAACTGGTGGGTTGGATGCCACAGGTAATCACAAGAGAACAGCTGCAAAATGCAAAGAGCTTACCTTGGAAATTTCACATCCGTGCCCTTCCAGCTTTGCAATGCATTTTTTGGTTTCAACATTATAAACTCTGGCTGATCCTGTTGAAGCAGAGGAGGAGCTATTTGTGATTGTTTTGCTTTAAAAAAGCAAATTGTGCAAAACTTCTGCATACTGGTAACAAAACCAAGCAGCTTTTTTCACTCTCTCTTTGTTGCATATTCTCTTGTGGTTAATTTCAATAGCCCAGCAGCAGATGCAAGAGTAACACTCCAACTACCTTTTTAAGCATTAAGCTGGTCCTCCCAACTCAAACCACTCAAAAGCCACACACATGAACATTTGAAATAAATTTCCAACCACAAGTGACATATTTCCCTGCATGTTTGAAGCTAACAGGGAAAGTCACGTTGAGTTCATTAAAGTGTGAAAAATAAAAATATTTTCTGTGGCAAAAACATCTTAAGTTTCACGCCAAACTTGCTACAACTTTGCTTGAGCTACAGTTTCAAGTGACACTCCTCATCAAGCTAATTCAAAGCAAAACCAAAGGAAGAAGATAAAGGTATTTCATGGTATTATTGCAGTTTTACAGCAGTCCCAGTTGTGGCACATACCATCAGCAGAAGCAGTTGCAATATTCTGGCCAGCATAATCAAAGCAGACATCCAATATTTCATCACTGTGACCTGTTAAAGTTGCTATATGTGTCCCAGCCACAGCATTCCACAGCTGCATAGATAAATAAGAGTAATTTTTTTTGCTTATTTTCACTAATTTGTTTAGTAGATATCTAGCTGGTCTCTAAAGAAATATGTATAGGGCATTTCTGATATCTGATAATGTCCTAACAAGAAAACTGGATATAGGTCAATAAAGAGTCATTGTTTAGTCAGTTTAATTAAGTCCTAAATATTTTTTATTTTAGTGTACTGATTAAATTTGTTATTTAACTGGACTTCACTGAAATAAATAATGCTATAGGTTTTGCATTTAGTTGTAAATTATTCAATGAATTACATGTACTAGTTTAAAATAATGTTTAAAATAAACTAGTTTAAAAATCTTCCATTTACAAAAGATATTTTAAAATATGAAGTGGCTGTATTCAGTACATTCTACACTTTCTTACCATGCATGTTTTGTCCATTGATCCAGTGATAATGAGAGAACTGTCCCAGTTGAAATGTGCACTGCTAATCTCTCCTCTGTGACCTATTAAAATATGTAACTTCCTATAAAAAAAAAAAGAGGATTTGCCTTTTTAATGTGTATTTTGATATACACATATAAATTATAAGTAAGCTTATAAAATGTTATAGTTAATGTGTCAAGTCTTCAAAATCTTATCCATTAAAGCAATTAAATGGAGTGGTATGGCTTATTTAGGATTCTACTACATCATTTTTTATCTGTGATAGAGACAGTAAGTAATGAAATGGAAAGGTCTTCCCTTCTCTTTCAAAAATTTTAGTGACTGTATTTCCAGTGAAATCTGATGACTTTCCAGCTCCAGAGACAGATTTGTATCTCTATCCATGTACAAACAAAGAACATACACCAAGTTTTTCCACATTATCCTCCCATTATCTTACTTCATTGAACTCAAAAGAGCACATCTCTAAAACTCCATAAATTCTAAACCTTTTCTAAAATCCCCTGAAGATCAAGTGGTGCTTAATCAGGTGCTCATTGTGAGCATGTTCCTCAGTGACAGGCAGTGATGGCCAAACTGAAATATGATTTCTAATCCTCATTATTCTTAAACTTCTTGTTGCACAAGACTGGCAGTACAAGTCCCATTAAATGCTTCAGCTTTAGTTGAATAGAGAGGATACAATTAGCTAGTACTGCTTCAGATTAATGGCCTACAAGGCAATGAAACCTAAAAAAAAGTATTTATATATATATTAAATATATATATTATATTTACTACATCAGTAAATTAGGTTATTATCACAATTATAATATCACTGTATCATTAATAGAAAACTGTATTAACTAATGAATAAACTAACAACTGGAAAACAGCTAAATGAGTTTATTCATTGCATGAGATATATGAGGGTAGTTAAAATAATGTAAATGCTAAATGAGCAGCAAAACAAATCTCCTGATTAATTGAATTTTCTGTTTCTTTTCTGATAATAGAAAACTTGATTATACTCAGTCATTTCATAAAATTATTTCTTTTACTTTCTAACAGTGTGAGACCTGAACTGGTGTAATTGTGTAGACTTTTTCACAATAAAAAAAGAAATCATCAAGCAAAAAAAAAACCAGTGGAAAGATTCTTAATTTTGTGAACATACTACTTGTCCATCAAGATCGCAGTTACTGTAGTACCAAAACCACCTAAAAATGAAAGAAGTTTTAATGTAAAATTTAGAAGTTTCTATTTCCAAATTATAAAATGTAGTCCAGGCTTCAAGCATCAATGTAAATATCCAATCAATAAGAATAATAAATATGGAAAAATAAATGTGGAACACCTCACAGAAACCCACAATCAGATACACAACTACAAAGAACCCAGAAAACAGGCTTGTAAAATGCCAAAATTCTTTTTTAAAATTATTAAAAAATTATTAAAAAAATAAAAGATGAAAAAAAAAAAAAAACAGCTTCAGTCATGATAATACTTCTTTAGCCTTCAGTTTCCAGTGACATTTAACAGATGGATGCTCTAATATTCAGCATAATTACAAATCAGAAGATACTGTCTCTGTCTCAGCATCCTCAGTGCTCCTGACCCCAGTTAGAGGCTGTTGATTTGTCTTAGGACACCTTCAGCTGTGGAGAAACTATTCATGGAATACAGGCCCATATTCCAACAAATGTGTTCCACCTCTCACCCTGTTTTATTTATTTTAATTTAACTTATTCTACCCAATTTTACCTTCTTTTTTTACATTTATTTTTTCTTTTAAAAATTTATGTCCAAATCTTGAAACTTCTTGAGATTTTTTTTTTGTCCCTACAGCAACCTCCCTTAGGACCATTCTGGATATCCACCCAGAGTAACAGTGAGGAACTCAGGAACTCATTAGTGTAAAACAGCAAAATTCAAAGAAACTTCAAGTTCAACCCCAATTTGGAAAGCAATTTTCACATGGTGAAAGATGGCAACGTGCAACCTCACCTATGAGATTTTTGTAAATCTACCTGAACAGGTACCCAAGTGGGATTTGCTCACAGTCTTTCTGACTGCAACTTTTCATTATTACTAAATTCATTATTACTAAATGTATACATGTCCAAGTGCCACCTAAAAAGGTTGAATCCTGCCCTGGCACAATCACAGTGTCCACTAGCTAATTGCCAGGCTGCCAGTGCTTAAAACAAGAATTTCCTCCTTCATATGCTCCTTCTTGATATTGACCCTCATGTGAAGTCCACATCTATTTCTTAGAAAGAAAGCTAATGAAAAAAAGCTAAAGAAAGCAATATGAAAATCCCAAGGCTTCAACTTTACTGCAGTCTGAGATAAGAGGCTGGAAGAAGAAGCTGTTTTCAAATAAAATATTTGCAAGAGCACCAGACAATGATGTTGAATCAAAAAGTCCAATTTGCTGAATGCATGCAGGTGTCCCTGGTATTTATGTGGCAAACATTAAACTCCTGATGTTTAACAAGCTTAAAAATGACAGGATCAAGCCTTACATGATCTACCACGTGTACATTATTTTTAAAATCAATGTTTACTGCCATCTTGCAGTGATACACAGTGTCTATTACCCCAAGATATTACTGTACACAGACTTCCCTTGTATATATGAGATATCCTCCTTCCTCTCACAAAAAGAAAAAAGACTGAAAACATAATAAGATTCTGATCTTCATAAACTATTTTGTCAGTAATCAGGGCAATCATTTTATCATTCTACTTGTACTGAGTTTCCAGTTCAAAAAACAAATGGATTTGTCAGAATGAATCAACAAGTTCCTATTTAGCCCCTAAGTTATTATTTGTTGGCATCATAATCAAGACATTTTGTTCTCTGCAGTCAGGGGGGCCACATTTTCTCCACTTTTATATTGGCATAAAGGATTGTGAGAATGAAAACATACCCTCCATAATTTTTAAGGACAATATTACCAGAGTAATTTTCTATGGCATAAAATATACTTTCTTTTTTAGCTGTAACAGTCTGTTCCATCTAAAAATTCTAGACACCTCCCAAACCATGAGTTTCCATGTTCACTAAATATTTTTCTGTCTAGAGAATTCATCAGCAACACACACAGGATATGTCCATTCAGTTTGCCTCCTGAGTGCCCATAAGATGGAAAATTGGAACAAAAAGCATATACTAAAGCACGTCATGAGCAGTACTCTTTTTTAAAAGAACCAAGGGAAAAGCAGTAAAAAAATTACCAGAAAAACATACTCTGAATGAAGCAAAAATCCAAGGGCTGTAATCTGTAGTTGAGCATCTTTCATTTGACATTAAAACATGCAATATAAATGATATGTATGAGTTCTTCAGTACCTGCCAGTGCCAACATCCCACACTACTACTGTATGGTCAAAGGAGCCAGTGATAATCCTATCTCCACTGGTGTTGAAAGACAGTGCAACAATTTCTGCTGAGTGCCCCTGAGAAAAATTTTAAAAAAGCATATGAGAATGCAAATGATGACTTTTCCATTATTGGAGTTTAACATGCAACTTTTTTCTCAGCAAGTCCTTCTGTAAGCCTTCAAGATGTTATTTACTGCCTCACATTTTTTTATAGGAAGACCTATTGGGCTTTAACATAAGCCAGTACCCAAACAACTGAAAAAAAAAAAAAAACAGTCATAGCACTTAAGCAGTGAGCAACTGTTCAGTGATGCCATTGGTGTATATTTTCCATATTTGATTTAAACAGAATAAAATTTGTTCACTGATGCATATTGATATCAGGGGATTCATTTACAGTAAAGTACAGTGCAGCTTGTCAGTGCTGTCATTGGTGGAGAGGACTGGAAAAATGAATGTAAACCTACCTATATGCTAAAGAACCCAACATTCCACTGCCCTTTGCTCTGCTCAGGGCTCTGAGGAAGAGAAAGTCAAGGAGGAAATGCCTTCCTCATTCCACAGGCCACATAGTCCAAAGGAAGCTTATGCACTGTTATTTAGGATTTATATGATAAAAAGGAATTGAAATAGCAGAGGCCAGTCTGAAGCTGGGGAATCCCAGCAAGCCAAGCAAAGAGACTTGAGAATCTAGAGGTAACTGGAGGGCTGCCCTCTGCTGATGTTGACAGGAAGATCATCCATGCAGAGGTAATGTCTGACACTGATGTTTTAAGAGTTCCTTTATGTTAAAGCAGAGGAGGTCATAATTCACAGTGCAGCAAAGTGTTTTAATGAGCAATGAAAGGCATTCTGATACACAGCAGTAATATCACTGAAAAGAGAAAAATCCATCATTTGATAAATAAGACTTCTTATAAAATACCATAGTTTTATCATTCCCTTCAAGCTTTCTTAATATTTTTTGTAACTGCAGTTACTGTGGGACCACCTGGTAAAAGAAACTCTACAAGTTTAGAACTGTTATAATGTTATTTATCTCAGTTAGAAAACTAAGAAAGCAAGGAACACCTTTAAAAAGGAAGGCAAACATACACTTAAAGTGATTATTTCTTCTCCTTTCTCTATATCCCATAATTTGGCAGTGGTATCCATGCTTCCAGTTGCCAACAATGTGCTCTGAAGATTAAATGACAAACATACCTGTAGCAAGAAACATGGGGTAGAAAAAGTGGGAGAGTATTTATATACATTTTCTAAAAAAAAAAAAATTAAAAAAGTGCTCAGTATTAATATTTCTAATCACCACAAAAGTCTGACAAATTGCAGAGCTCTTCCAACAGCTCACTAGAAGAACAAATCCTTATCCCATAGCTCTGGATGACTACTCAAATCAAGTGGACTAATTGGCTGCTTTGCAATGTCAATGCATTAAAAAGACTTAGTGGAAGATTTCCTGAACTTTTTCCTGAGCCTGGATTCAAATTCACTATTTAGGTGCTTCACTTTGTCTCACAGGGAGAAATTATTTAGTTTACAAATTTTTAATGGAAATCAGGATGGAAGCAGTGTGTTAATTTATTAACAGTGCCAGGTTAAATGGAACTGAGAGAACCATGTATTCAGTAACATATAAACTTATGCAATCTTAATAAACAGCTGCAAATTTCTAAACCTCTTTGACTCAAAGGAGTTTTGATCTCTCTCTCTCTCTCTCTCTCTCTCTCTCACACACACACACACACACACACACACACACACACACACACACACACACACTCTCTTTCTCTTGCATGCACACTCCTCCTCTCTCTCAGGATGCAGAGGTTACCAGAGCACCCCCTTTCCAAAGAGTTTGTGTTCCTCAGCTTGCACACCCTTCCCCGGGAGACAGGAGTGTTCTGACTTCAGCTGAACCCATGCCCCTTCCTACCCTCTGCTGTTCCCCATGGCAGAGAGAGGGCATCCAAATTCACACACACCTCTTACAGAGGGGCATTGGGCCTTTCTGGTGAAGCCTGTACTGACAATCCACTACCTGGATGCATGCTCCCTCCTCATGGTGTCTCCAAAATGAAGACACCTTGAAGTTATACACATTATTTATTACCCCAGGATATAACTGGACACTGGAAGGGGTCTCCCTGGTTAGGCGATACCCAGGATTTGGCAACTGCTGCTTCCAGACTAGTGTCTCCCCCACCCTGTTAAAAATTGTCTTCTTACTTTTTCTTTATCTCAAAATTCTACTTCTTTATTTCAAAATTCTCTTTGAGATTGCCCAGTTATGGTTAAACCATGATTGTTTTGTGTACCCTCAAACACACTCTGTGCACTCACACTCTTATCTTGACAGGTGCCATTACCTAGGCCACTTGATATTTCTTTACAAAAAAAGCAAGAACAAAAGATCAACAACTTCTTTAATTAACTTTTTACATTAAAATCTCATGGTGTCATCTTCCCATTCTCTGTTATTATTCTATGTGATTGTTCTGGTAATATAGAACAGGAGGTGCCATGTAAAAAGGATAACAGTAGCTGAGCTCACTGGTGCATTTTCACCATGTCCATTCTCTTTTTTCTTTGCTTTTAATACTGAATAACCATGGACATACTCTTGCAGCAATCTTTCATATTCAACAATGGTCTTTCAGTAACAGGTTTCATTGGATATTAGGAAAAATTTCTTTCCTGAAAGAGCTGTCAGGCAATGGAACAGGCTGCCCAGGGAAAGTATTTAAGAGATGGGTGGATGTGGTACTTAGGGACAAGATGGACTTCACAGTGTTGGGTTAATGGTTGGACTCAATGATCTTCAAGGCATTTTCCAACCAAAATGATCCTATGACTCCCTGGCAGTGCAGAAATGCTCACAATGTCTCCATGTGTGAAGAGATGCAGCAGAATAGCTGCCCCCTTCACACAGACCTGGAACCAGAAGCCAGAGTGATGGTGTGAGGGAACACAAAGGAATGAGAAATATCCATCAGTACTCACTATTTCAGCTCTGTGTCCTCTGAAAGTATGATAACATTTTCCTGTTTCTGTACTCCACAGTTTGCAGGTTTTGTCAAAAGATCCAGTGGCAATCTTGTCACTAAATGGAAGAAATCCTGTCATTTTTTTAATAAAAGACTCTCTTACTTCAAAGATGGTAGAATTCACAGCAACTCTACCCAAAGCAACACCAGCTGTCCTAAGTGCTTGTATCTCACATATACAATTACACAGAAGCAGTGAAGAATCAGTAACATTCAGAAAACAATCTTATAATGTAGATATCAAAATAAATGTGTTTCATATTATTAATCTTGCTCATGTTTTCAAGACACTATCTAATGAAATTTATGCTTTGAATTTCTACATTTCATTTTTTAAATTATAGCAAAAACCACGTTTGAATGTCTCTTACAAATAATATAAGCTATAGTTGAGCTTCACAAATTCAGAATTTGAACTTTTTCAATTTAATATATCTTATTTTATTATAAAGGTTGAGTAACAGTTCTGTATTTGCAAGATAGCATCATTAGCAATTAGGATGGGTCTCAGAGTAAATATATTTACCCATAGGGATTATTGAAAGCTATTGCATAGACAACATTTCCATGTCCCTCCAGTGTATGCAGCTCTTCTCCTGACAGAGTGTCCCATACTTTGCAGGTCCTGTCATAACTTCCAGTAATAAAGCTAAAGCAAAGGGAAAATCTTTTCTGAGTACATTAAACATATCACCAGTCCTGGTGCACAGTCAAACAAGTTATTTCCACAGATTTCAGTTAGTACTGTATCAGAACCTAAATTGCTTTCTTTTGAAAATATAGATTAATAACCATAGAGGTTCCTGGGTTTTTTAGCAAATATGACTCATTAAAAAAATTGTTTCTAATCTTTAACATATTTCAACTAAAAAGGAAGCTGCTGCTTTCGTGACATGAAGAAATTATTAGACCCAGAGAGAAATCAAATAACTTGAAATTCCACTACACTGAAAGTCCCAAATGAATTTATGTCCAGAGAGTTATTTAGCTTTTATTTAGCTTTTAGTAATATTCACTCTGCTGCTCTAAAGGTGCTTCTTCATGAAATATGGTAATTGCCAACAAACTATCACCCTGGAAAAAAAAAAATTACATAAACTGAATCTCACACACTACTTTCTTTCCTCTCTCAATAAATCCCAGAGAGAGGCCTGAAATCTAATCCCCACTCATGCTTATAAGCAGCAGAGCTGAATTCTTTTTTTCAGCAAGATCAGAGCACTGAAATTCCCTCACAAATGAATTTACAACTACAAAACTTCAATTAGTGGTTACATATTTTTACTTTGCAAACAACTCACCGGGAACCAGATTTGTTAAATGCTACATTGGTCAGTGGCAAAGTATGGGCTCTAAGTACCTGAAATAGAAGCAAGGGAAGGGAGAAGAAAACATTTGATATAAATAAATAAAATTAAGCTAATTGCTCGAAATAATCAGTAGAATAATATTTTTCCTCCTCCTGTCAGATTAGCAGCTATAACTGTAATTCATTAATCCCTAACTAAAAAATCTCCCATGCCTCAGCAGGTTATCACTGTAGATATAGTATTTGTACAGTATTAACTTCAAGTTAATATTTTGCTTGAATGAACAGATTTTTATTCCTTATTTGCTTTTCTCCAAATTCTCTGAGAGCTGCAAAGTAACCCTAGACCAGAGCTGAAAGGGGAAAAGTGAATGAGTGAGAGGACCACACCTGGTGTCACCACAGATGAATGAAATCCCAACTAATATTAAACCTTGCATAATGAGTCAAGAGATGCAGCTGAGTATTTTGAGTTTTTCAGGTTGTGAGGTGCTTTCAGCCATTATGTAACTTTGTTTTAACAACCAGGAAGAACAGAAATAGGCTAAGTCTGTTTTTCTAACATGGCTTCCAAGGTCCTGTAATCAGACAGCATATGTAAATTATCTCATAGCCATAATAATATCTACGCAGGTTATCAAAATGGATAATTATGGAAATTTGATACGTGGAATTTGTAAGGGCTCCATGCTGGCAGTGCTGAACAAAATACATATTTAACAATTATGAAATGGAGGAAAACAAGATGTTGGATGTTGGATTTTAGATCATGAGACTAATTCTAGTTTTCTAATACCCAGTGCTGCAGCTGCTTAACCCACAGAACTCCAGACCAGCAAGGAATTGCTACAGCAAATGACACAAGAAGCAAACCCTAAAGCAATATTTTTTTACAATGTACCTCAGTTCTGTAAAATCTGCAAGACATTTATTCTCAAGGTAAAAATTTGCAATTCACTATAGCATACCAGTGCTATGTAATAGTTTAAAACCTGAGAAATTGTTACAAAATCTTGTTTCTCTGCAAGGTGCCTAACACCCAACACTGGCACCCCAATTGCTGGAAAACAAAATGGGTTTATTCATTCGTTTAAGATTTGTACTCCAGAACAACAGGGAAAAAAATATTAATTGTCAAACAATGCAAATACCTGGGATATTTCTGGGGAAAACAAAAAAAACAAAAACCCCTCAAAAAAACCCAAACAAACACACAAACCCCAACTCACTGCCATCTTGTATTTTGTTAGAATCTCAGAAGCACCTGATACTCATGATTTACAAGCCTTAAACAGAACATAAACATAAAACAAGATCCTTACAGACTTCTAACTAACCCTTTAGGGAAGGAAATAAACCAGTACTGATTGGATTTGCCTGCCTCTAGTATTTCCAAATACAGAATTTCAAACGTGGTACTATACCCATCAAAGAAAAGACTTATTATTTACACTGAAAATTGAACCAGCATTTGATGATTTCTCGTTCTCTGTGATGAACTATTTCAAAAGCTTGTGAAAAGCAAGTCTCAGTTGAGAGCATAGCTGAAAACATTACATAGCTTTGTTTCCAAAGTTAAAGACACAGATCTTTGCAGATTTCACCCAGATATCATCTGTTGGCCAAAAGAATCCCAGTTATATCTAGCAACATCTAAAGGGTTTTTTTTAGCCAAACCAACCAACACAAACCTCTCTTTTTCTCTCTAAATTCTCTCATCTGTAACACACCGAAAAGCAATTTTTTTATAGCTACACATTGCCATCTGCTGACACAAGAGAGGTACAACACGTCATTATTTGGGATGGCAATGGGCAATCCCTTGAAGTAATTTTATTTCTATTTCCACAGTTAAATACTGTAAAACCTATTCTCTTCTGACAGATTGAATCCTGGATTTGAAGCCAGATGTTTAAATCTCTGTAATAATTGTTCTTTAAGAACTTATTTAAAATAAATTTCATGAGGTGCTGTCTGTAAACTTAAGATCAGACTATTTATGTGCAAACATAATACTAATGACAAGCAGTGTTCCTGTATATTGCAGTATACATTAAAACCACATAATTTTCACAAAAATGAGAACAAGCAGACAGTGGTATGAAAATACTTCAGGCTTTTTCCAGCAGCTAATTTACTTGGGGTCTATTTATAGGTTTTGTTAAACATAACTATAGGTGTTGATGGTCCACTGAGTCTTGAATAACAAATAGGACAATTATTTCTCTCTATCCAAAACACTCCCTCCTACATCAGCCCGTGTGAGCAGTGCCTAGGAAGATCTCTCTCAGCATTTTGGGGGGAATTCTTGGCAGACATAACCAGACTCAGTTGCTCTAAGCAGTGAGAGGTGATTGAAAAGAGCTAAGAAACTGGTCACAGACTCCAAAGTGTGTTCTCAGGCACAATATGCACAATATGCAGCATTGGAAACATACTCTCAATATCAAAGCAAAATGCCCAAAATTATTTTAGAGATGCCTCTGACCTTAAAAAGTTTGAACTTGTGATCCTCTTTTTCCTCTAGCTTCTCTTGCAATCTTTGTACTAAACGTATGACGTGTTCCTTGCACGAATCTGTGATGAGAGGTTCTGCATTTTGAATTTCTTCTACTAAGGCTGTGGCATCTGTGCTAATTGTGGGGGGAAACAAACAAACTAATAAACAAAAAGCCTCTCAAAACATAAAACAGTCACGTTTCATACTCTGGCAATAATTATGAATACAAAAGCAAGAAATTTTTACTTGCAGAAAAACTGAGGCAGGCAATTAAATTCTGTATGTTTATCTAACTCTGTAATGGCTTAAAACATGGATAAAGCTTTCTTGGTTTCTAAACTTCCCCCTCTTACTTAAGTAATACAGTAAAACTTAGCTTTTAAAAGTTCTAGCTTGGCAAGAAATTTACCCATGAAGTAGTAACAAGATAAATTATGTATGGAAAATGTTAACATTATCTCTGCCTGTGTCTTCACAAATCTATGCCTGTTTCTGTAACACTCAGTTATGAGAAGAACTTTCAAAATGTGGTCTGCAGTCTATTGGTGTCCAGGAGACCCCCCCTGGGAAGCCAACTGCAATTACCTTCACAAAAAAACCCAAAACAAACAAAACCAAAAACAAACCAGAAAATTTCCATTAATTGCAACAAAGCAGATCCTTAGTTTCACCACAGAAACTTATGATACAAAATAACTTACTTTAAAGTCTTAACACCACCTTGTCACAATGTAACTGGGAGCTGGGTTCAACCACTATTTGGAAAACATTCTGAAGACCAGAAATATTATTACAGACCCTAGGGACTGTTATTCATTACAGCATTGCCATGTTAAGTGCTGTATATTTCTAATGGCTTTGTACAGGCATCTTGAAAATTGTAACTCTGTGAGTAAAAAGAGGCTTCACCTCTGAAAAGTGTGACAGGAATAATCAGCTGGAATGCAGGGTTCTGGATTTAAAATGCCAGTAGAATGACTTGTCTGTGTGCTTTTCTGTGTGTGTTAAAGTGAACAAAGACAAGGCTGACCTTTAAAACAAGCAAATAAAGTTGTATACGAGCATGCTATAAAACAGCAGAGAGTGCTGTCATCTGCAATAATATCATACTTACTCAGGTCTGAGATCAAGTAGATCTATAGATCTGGTCTTTGTCTCACCATCTTGCACGTATTCCAGAATAATTCCTTTAAATAAATATATTTTAAAAATTATTAAAAGGCCTTAACTGGATGTCCAGGATTTCATAACATGCATTATAGATGACAATGCTTCCACTTGTATTGCTCCACTGACTTCAGCAGACCTACATCCAGTTCTTGGAACTAGAAGGGGGTTGGCTCTTCTTACTGAGAGCTAGCAGGATGATGAACAGCTCTGATGTGCTTATACAATAAAAGAGTTTAAACATTTTTATTTATGAGCCATTCTCTGTTCTGGCAATGAGCAAGCTCTTTTTCCCCAACAACTCTTTGCATTATTCCATCAGCTCTACTTTCAAAGAAAATGTCCTGAAGGTACTTGCTGTAGTTTGGTGTTCCAAGAGCCTGGAAAACATGTCATACAAACCTTGTTATAACGTACACAAAGGCCTGGGTGCAGTAACATAAAGAAAATCATAACACAGTTCCTATACCTATAAAGAAGTGCTCTGGCACCTCTGCACCTTCTAATGAGCTGAAGCATTAAAGTGTTTAACTACTTTGCCTCCTGTTTTGAAACTGTTGGACTTTTGCTGCTCCTTGGTTTTCTGTAGGAAAGGATAATTCCAATAAATTTTTAGGCCATTTTGCATTCTACCAAGTCTGCTAGAAAAGCATTTAATTTGAAAGACAGATCTGTGATTGCAATATGCATCCTGAGCTGTCCATCTCCTTGGTGGAGATGGACACCTTCTCCTTCTAAAAAACTCATTAATTCTGCTGAGCTGATGGTAGCTGATGAAATCATCCTCGCAGCACAGCTCTGCTCAGAAAACCCACCAAAACAACCAGGAAAATAAGAAACGTGGCAATATTGAGCTAAACAGGCCTTTCGGTAACGCAGACGCATTTTACGGTGCCAAGGAACACACCTTTTGCCTTTTTAAACTCCTCATTGCCACACATATCAGACCACCTGAATTTCACAAGGAGAACTCACTAATTACTGCCCCACATCCAGCTGGAAGTCTCTCAGCAACCCGCAGAGCAAACCCACCCACACCTGAAGTCAATCCGGGTGCGGGATGGGCCCGCGGGCTCCTGACAGAACTGAGGAAACCGCCATGACAGGAGCCCCCTCCCCACACACCCCACACAAACACACACACCCTGCCCCTCCACACCCGCCCAACAGCAGCCCCAGCCCCGCAGGGAACGGGCCCGATCTCCCCGCTCCGCACCCGGCGGATAATAGCGCAACAGCAGCCGCTTCAGCTTCATCTTCCCCGGCTCTCAGCCCGGGCTCGGGCCCCTTCCATAGCAACGCGCAAACAGAGCCTGCGCGCTTGCGCGGCCGCCGGGCCGGGAAGGGGCTGAGGGCCCCGGGCCGGGTGCGTGAGGGGCCGGGGGGGACCCTCAAGCCCCTCAGCCCGGCCTTGGGCATCCGCAGGGCCGGCGCGGAAAAGGGGGGAAGGACGGGGAACTGAGTGGCGGCCCTGGGGACGGGGAGATGGCGGCTGAGGCCTCGTCCTCGTCCTGCCCCGAGCAGGCAGATGAGGCGTCCCCTGAGGGGTCGGGTTGCTGTGAGCTGTGCTGGCAGCACTGCCAATGTTTCATTTCCAACTCACAGCTCTTATCAGTGGATTCCTAACGACCGTCGTTTTATTTCATCAAAATTATCCGCTATAGTGCCAAGACATTAACAGAATAACAGCGAGCTACACGCCCACCGCTTAACACAAACCTAACAAAAACTAAGGTTTTCTTTCTCCCTACTGCATCAATTTGTAATTATCTCCACTGAATTTTCTCTACCTTTTATTGGCTTATCACACGGTCCTGTAAGGCTTTTCTGCAGTTTTTGCGGTCAGCTCATCTTGGCCGCCCTGGGGGGTATGAGTAGAGCTGCTTGTGCTATGGAATCCACATGGAACTGCACGGGCTTCTCGTTTATCCTATAGGAAGGAAAGTACCAGATTCCAAAGGTTAGAGTGCAGCAGAACGAGTCACAGATAGCAGCAGAATAGATGTATGGAAGGTTTTTGGAAAGCAAATATTCACTTAATGGTTAAGGGAAATGGGAAGATTAAAAAAAGAAAAAAATTTAAAAAAGAAAAAAACCAGTTACAGATTAATTTTTTAAAGAGAAACTCTGGAGACATACCTAAGTATGAAAATACTACCTTATCAAAGACACAAAAATATATTTGAAAAGAGCCAACAAATAAATCATTAAAAGCTAATGTATTAACAGAATACTAATATTAAGTAAAGCTTTATGCAAAAGTGACTGTAGAGCATCAATAGGGGGAAGCAGTGAACACATTTTCATTTAGTAAATCTCCCCATAGACACATTATAGACAACAGGTCAACAGAAGACAGTTCTGGTCAGCATTTAACAATACATGACTTTTCCAAAAACACCCGTACGACTCCCTACAGCTTCACTTTGAAGACAACCCCTTGGTTTCTGAAAGCCAGGAAGTAAAATACAATGGGCCAATTTCACATTTATACTGGGACGTGACTGGGGGACAAAGTGGGTTCTGGGGGTTTCTTCCTATTTGTTTGTTCTAATCTTTTGTCTTATTTTTATGTGGAAAGTCTTGAGGCAGATAAGAAATTTTTATTTAAAACAAATAATCCAGAAAACTTTCCAACTGAACTGACTTACTCAGAACGACCCAATTCCAAAGTAACTTATTGAATAAACACAGCTCTTTGTGTTCTCCAGTTTCTTAACAGCTTTTTGCATTTGGTTGGAATAATTTGTATCAGATTGTTGTTTCTGGATATAAATATTTTTCTGTTCTTTTAACTTAACTGATACTACAAATGACCATGGCATAGGCATGGCTCCCTATGTTAACACCTTCTTTATTCTTCATAAATATACAATTATGCAGCCTTTCTGTTGCCTTCCACATTCATTAACACCAACTAGAATTGTTACATTAACTCTTTTTCATCAAATTTCAAGGCTTGATACTTTTCTACAGAATAAATGAGTATTTGCAGTTTCACTGGGACATACAGCACGCATCTCAATTCTGTACTTCAGGGCTGAATTTGCATCATTGACTCAACTACTGTGATTCTTGAACAAATTTTTCACCTTTTTGCATATCAAATGCTGACAAGTTTCTTTTTGTGTTTGCTTTTCATGAGACACAGAAAGGGCTAATGCAGCCCAGTCATAGTAACAGAGGAGAGGGAAGTGGAAAGCTGCAGACATCAGTAGCTGGTGCTTCAGTGCCCTCCCTCCTCACTTTGTCACTCAAAATTTCTGTCTGAACATGCACACATCACAGCTTGTCATCACCTGGGATTGAGAGACAATGACAACACTGGAAGATGATAAATCAGATGGGGCCTCAACTATTACCTCCTTTCCTTGCTTCTGTAAGCAGAGGATTCAGGAGCAGTGGAGTCATGACAGAAATCAGTTCTTCTTAGCTCTGGTTCTGGTATCCAGGCTGTCCCAAAGAGGCACTGCCTTAATGGCATTGTTTGCTCTGTCCCCACATAGTACTTAGAAAAAAAAAAATTGCCTATCACCTGAACAAAGAGCTAACACTGTGCTGAGGTACTTCCCAGAGTGCCACCCAGGACAGGCCTGCCTGCAAAATAAATATAAAGTAACTAAGAGCTTGTCTGTCTGACAAAACAGAACCAGAGCTGAGAGCTGTAGCACGGGAAGAATTATCTAAGGAGACCTTAGGCAGCAAAGGTAAAAGCTGTCATAAGGGAGTGGAGGGAAGGATTTAAACAGCTCATTACTTGAGGACTCTGATGGCACAGCAGACCAAGCTGAAGTGCACACAGCTAAACCTGGACTCGTAAGAAGAAGTGGTTCAGGGAAATGGGCAGAAATAGAGGAAAAACTTCTAGACTGCTGGGGCAAAACTGCTGCCCTGATAGTTTTTAGCATCCAGAGAGTCCACACAGCCTCTAAGCAAGGAAAGGCCAGCTCCAAAGTCTGCATGCACACCACAGAGAGTTCAAAAATATCTACAGTGAAATGGAGAATTTAATGCTGAGACATACAGCCTGATTCTCCAGCAATTGTTATCTCTGCATGAGATAGAGCTTCTATGTGCAGAGATTCAAAGTATTGATGTTAGTGGCCTGGAAAGGTAATTTATAGATCAATTTCTCCCTGTGCATTTTTCCTTACATCAGCAGTTTGCAAGAGTGCCAGAAAGTAAGATAGCATGAAGCTCACTGTAAGTCAATATTCAAAAGCTCCTGAAAGGCTGTGATATAGACCTATCTAGAGTGCTGGAGCCAACTATATTGGACAGTATGAAGCAAAATTAATTCAGTTACAAAGACGAGCCAGAGTTTTGAGAACTCTGGGTTCTTCCTGCCAGCACAGGTCTAAAATTCTCTTTTCTTGAGCCAAAGTACCGTCCTAAGAAGAACAACAAGTTAAGAGTGTTTCTGACTCAAACACACTCTTGCTTGCAGAGAGGAGTGGGGTTCAGGCTTCCTGATTTACAGTTTTATCATGACCCACTTGTTCTGAAGTAGGTCAGTCTGTGGTATGCTGAACTCAATCAGAAAGGCCAGGCCAAGTTGTCTGGGTTAAGGGAAAGATTTAGAAGCCACTTCCTATTTCTGTTATGTTAGTAATGGGTACAATGAATTTTTACTGAGGTAAGATTTTGCATGCTGTCCTCTCTCACTTGCTGTGCTTCCTCATGATTTTCAGGTCTGTCAGGTGCAGAAGGACTATGCTTCGATATTTCCTTGTTTCTGCTTGGTGAATTAAATGAGTTTAGGTAATTTTTTCAAGGTTGTTTTATTCTGGCAGAGATAAGCTGCTTCCTCTTGGCCAAGCAGACACTGCTATTCACATACACTTCTATTTGCATTGCATTTTTTTGAGCTCCTTCTCATTTCTGCTTTATTTCCAATGCTAATCATGACACAAACATGAAAAATGTTAAAACTGTATTACTTGTATAAGGAACATGATTTTCTGGGAGCTTGCTCTTTGCTAGGTAAGAACCATTCTGGGAGAAAGAGCTGACTGTGTTGTAACAGCAGACAAAGTAGGCACTCTCTCCAAGATAGCATTTCTTCATTGCAAAGTTGTTTTCTTCAATTTCAAGTTTTCTCAAGTAGCAATAATTTTTTAAAAACCCACCTAGTTGCTATTTGCCTGGACAGTGTGTCAGTTGCAAGTGTCTGTTCACATTAATAGATGCACGTGTTGTTTACCTATAGTGAGAGAAGAACAAGGACCAGAAAGGAACAGTAGTTGGCTTTGCTCTTCCATTTCTGACACACTGCTCAGTCAGGCAAATCCCATACATTCTTACTTGTATCACTCAAATTGTCACTTAGCTGAAATTTTCCTTCCTGCCTGTGTTTTAAGGGAAAGCCTTTCCTCTTAACCTTGCCAACCTGATGGGTAGACTTGAAAGAAAAAAGCCTCAAAGCAAAAAAACCCCAAACATCTTTATCTTACCCTCTCTGTGCAAATTTAATGCCTTTAATATTTGTCTCCAGGGTCCATACTGAAGGGGGCTGAAGACTTTTTAGTTAACAAGGTATCACCCAGTCAAGATGGCAAAGCTGACTGTACCAGGTGGTTACACAAGTATTCTGTAGTAAGATTTCCTGTGCTGGAAGATGAAAGTCAGTGAGAGTTATCTGAATGCACCTAGAGGGGAAAACAGAGAAGCACTTCTTTTACATATACCTAAAACACAATTGAGTCAAATCACTTTGAGTCAGGAGGAAGCAAAAAGCTTCTGAGAAATAAGAGGATTTCAAGTAAGTCTGCAGTAGAACTGAAAAAGATAAGTCATGGAAGCCACTTTTTTTTTTTTTAGAAAATACAGCTTCATTTAAGTAAAGTATGTTCCACTCACCACTGTTTTTAAGTAACTCAGTTGGGCTTTATACTTTTTAATGCCATAATTCCTTAAGCATTTCATAATCCATCATGTTTTGTATGTACCTGTATGCCTTCAACTAAGTGTGGCAGTCCTACTGCATAGTCTCTCTGTTTGTTGTTTTCTGAGTTTCCTTACCACCATTTTGATGTACCTCACATGAACGTGCAAAAACATATACATGTATATCATTTTTTCATTGTGATCAACATTAGTTCACCACTACCCACCTTCAAATTCATCAAACATTTTGCCTACACTCATACCAGTTTGGAGGAGGATATGGAGTGAGCAACTCTGAGATTTGAAGAATTTCAGATAACTTAGAGCTTTGTGTTGTCTCAAAGACATTTTGACCATGGATTCCTGGTTGTAACAGTAAGAAACATTCAGATGCCCACTAGAACACTGTCATGTATTCCAACCTCCTCTAACAAATGTACATTAGAAAAAAGGAAATAATTTAGTGAGGCATGTAGCTAAAATACCATTTCCAGATATGCATGACAAACTTCCACATGAACATTTGTATTTGGGTTAAGTGCAGCCATATAACAAAGCTTAGCCATATGTGAGGACCCCTCCACAGCTCTGATTTGCCTGACACATTATACTTATCATTTTGACAATTTCACTGCAAATTGGACTGCTTATTTGAACCCACCTAATCAACCACTCTAATTAGATGGTTTGACTGGTCAGTGCATAGCACCTTGCTACCTCCCCACCCAATTTTCCCTTTAAAGTTAGGGAGTATGAGATGCAGATGCTTACAAGTAAAGTTGTTACTTTGTTTTGAGGGTATAGCTGAAGTCATATGAGCAAAACTACAGAAATGCTGTCATAAATTTAAGAGTAACAATAAACAATAGCATTTTTGTCTACTTTTCCAGTGTCCTGTTTGCTTTTTAAGCGTACAGTATTCTAAGTTCCATTTTATAACTAATTAAATATGTATTTTGCATTGCATAATCTTTGCACAATGCTATAAACTCAAGGACATTAAAATACTGTTAAACAAGTGCCTGGTTTTATTTAGAGTAGTAGCTTCATGAGCTTAATTCTGTGCTTCATTCAGAATAGCAACCACATACTATCTATTGTATATTGTATTTAAATACAATTTAAAAGTCTTGGTGAGCTTTGAGTGGAAGCTCTCTGCAATTCATAAGGCAGAGGGAACCAACACAGCCATTTAAAAACCTGCCACAATCAGGTCACTGACACCTCCTGTAACAGAGGAACCACAAGATCATAATTTTCCATTAATATACAGCCATACGACTAAAACCTCTTAGTAAATGTGAAATACACAATGCACTGGCTTTAATCTGAAGACTAAAAACTTCTTAGATGATTTATATTTTGGCAAAGGATATTTCCTGTTGCCTGGTATTTGGAACAAGGCTGTGAGGGTGTAACACAGCTGAGCTCAGCATACCATTGATCCTCTGCATTGTTTGGATGTTTATCCAGCTGGGTGCATGCCATTAAAATCAAGTGATCCTGTCATAAGCCTCAAGTTCTTCTTGGTTCACAAATTCCCCAGTTCACTTCTTGACAAAACTACAGCTGAATTATGCATTTCAGTTCAGCAGGAGCAGCTTAGTTCTTATTGGTGTTGGTACTGGTAATTTAAAATAATAATTAGCAGAGGCTAAGGGTTTTTACTCATTTTTCTCTTGGATTTGTGCACAAACCCCCTTTATGTGAAGGAAAAGCAAGATGAGCAAAGAAGTTTTCAACTGCTAGTTAGGAGCTATCATCCACTAAAGAGTAATTCAACAAATAGCTTGCCCAGCAGATGAGATGGGGAAGAGTTTATATTTTAACAGCACAGTGACACCAGAATGCTTGCTGTTCCTTACAAAAACCACTGTCCATGCAGTGCTGAGTTATTTTTATCAACATTTTTCCTACCTTTCATTAACACCTACTGATTTCTATACTTGTGGTGTGCAGTGGGGGATAAAAGTGCATCCTAAGAGCCATTCCTCATTGTATACCTTTTCTGTAGAGATCAAAAAGTATAGTACATAAAGACATATTTCCACTAACCAAGAACAGATCCAAATCTTAACTAGAGCAGATCCAAATTAGGGCAATACTAACCAATATTCTTCATAGTACTGAATTTCTTTCAAATTCCACAAGAGCATTCTACAGACTTCTACTGACAGCTGTTCCAGGTGACAGGTGAGAGCCCTGGGAGGCAGATTTCTCTGTGTAAGAAAGGCAGCAGTTATAGTTGCTTTATGCTGTCACAGACAAGAGTGGAAGGTCTTAAGGCTGCTTAAAGAATGGCTGACAAAGGAAAAAGGTGATTTTTGATATAGGTTTGTGAAAGTGTGACTTAACAAGATGTGCTGGCAAGGTTCACTCCATTACTTGCCACGTGGAAGGAGCATGTAGGGGGTGGAAATAGATGGGAGTGATTTACACAGGGATCAAGGGCAGGAGGAGCTGAGCTGAGGATGAGCTGGAGTGATTTGCACTGGAATTAGGGACAAGAAAGAGGAAGGCACCCCTGGTGAGTTACGAGGTTCAGAGCCAACACCCTTGCTTTCTGAACTCCTTCTGGGAGAGGAGTCTTGATGCAGCTGAATCCATGCCTAGTCCCAGGCTTGGTCAACAGTTTACAACTAAGGATTTTAAGTGTAGGGATTTCAGAATAGTGCATAGGATATAATTATGGGTATGGTATGATTTACAGTAGCAGTAAATGAAGATTAACACTATTATAACAAATTACAAAATTAATTGTATGGCTTCCTTATAACAATCTAATCAAGAATCAAATATAATCAATATAGAGGTTCAAGTAAAAATCAGTTTCTAAACTGAATTGTGCAGAAACTCACACACACAGATGTAAATATTAAACTGTTAAGATGTTAAATGTTGGTAACTAATATCATGAAAGAAGGTTTTTTTCCCCCACCTCCACTACCCTGCAGAGTCAAATTATATCAGCCTCTTATAACTTGATTTTCCCCTCTACTCACTCTTTCAAGCAGCTGAATTGGCTTCCTTTGTGAGACACATGATGAGGGCTGCAGCTTTGTGTGATCCCAGAAAACTCTGAAGAGCCACCCTCTTGAGACCAAGATTTATAGGGTCCAAGATGGTTGACTGGGGTCAGTACTTTTCCATAACAGCCAGGATTTGGGTTAGTTTGACAAATTTCAGAGTGGGCCTGTGTTCCAAGCAGGAAGGGGTCTCAGTTATGTTCTGCAAAAAGAATGTCAGGTGCAGTTAAGGAGTGCCTAATTGGCCCAAACCCACTGTGTTTGCACTAAGACAAAAAGGTACCCAATTACCTCAGCTCACTGCTCTGCTAAGATGAGAAAGTGCCCAATGGGATCAGCCTGCTGCACTTGCTATTAAAGCAAGAACACATTATTAGGCCCACTGCTTTTGTGACTAAAGCAAGAACAGTGTCTTGCTCAGCAAACAGGGAGGGACTGCACCACCACATGTGCTGAAGTAGAAGAAAAAAATTTTAAAAATTAGTAAATCTGATTATGATTCTATATATGAAGAGAAAGTTTTCTAACAAAGGTACCAAGCATGGTGAAATGCTCCAGTGTCCTGACAGGGGGTGGTGTAAGATGGCTTTAGGGGGGGAAAAATAGAATTAAAAAGAAGCAAAAATAAAAATTAAAAATAATATAACAAAGAAACAAAACACACACACACAAAAGAAATAATATGCACGAGTAGGATTCAACAATAATACTGAGGGCTAAAGAGACAGATGAAAAAGAAACTCACCTAGACAAATGCAGAACTGCTCCACCAAATCAGGATTAAGATTTTCCTAGAAACAGTCATTGATTTCAGAGCTGTCAGCTTTCACCTCAAGTTTACTCACAAAAATGAGCTTCAAATCTAATGATCTGAGACAGCACTCACTCATAGTACCAGCTTGTATCCCTAGGAATCCCTGTGGAGGGACACGCTGTTTTATATGGAATTTCCTGCCAATAATATAATAATAACCTTCTCAATCAATGTTATTGAGCATAGAGACCAATTTTTAAAATTGTCCTTTTTTTTTTTTAAACTCAACCAAGGCTAATTATCTAAGAATATTGAACCAGAACAAAATGAACTAAAAAAAAAAAAAAAAAAAATCCAACAAGTTATAGCTCTGTGGATGAAGCAGCTGGATTTTTGTGTGTATGGAGCCACAGTTGACAAGAGAAAGGACAAGTTGCAGAAGAAATGAAAAAGCTTTTAACAAATCCAACCTGGGAATACAAAGAGCCACCCACAGAATTTCCCACATCTATCTTCCCATTCTTAATTTGCTTCCTTGCTTTGAATTTGCTTTCCTACTCTATAATGGTTCCTAACATCTCCACCAACACCTACTTACTCTCCCAGGGTTGCCTTGGGGAGCCTCATCTTCTGACACTTTTAACACAAATCCATCCCTTGTGTCCATCCTTTGTTGTGGTGCCTGGATTAGCCTGCAGGATCTTGCAGCCTTCACAGAACCCACACCAGTGCTGGCAGCACCAGGCAGAGCTCTGCAGTTCAGCCTATAAGCCATGGAAATCCCCAAGGAACATGCTGGGTCATTTCTCCTCCCTAACAGGCTGGCAGCTTCTTGCATGGTATCCTTAATATCAGGGAGTTGGAATCCACCTGCTGAGAATTAAAGCAAATTAATCCTTCAGAGCCTTACCCAGAGACAATTGCCAATTCCCAGACTGACAGAGCCAAAAGCAAACTGCCTATATTCTGGGAAGTTTTGAAACCAGAAAATAAAAGCCTACACTCATGAACATAATTTTGAAACTTAAATGTAAAGTTTTAAATTAAACTGAGCTGTTCCATCTCTGTGATTAAAAAAGTACCAAGCCAAAACTTAGGCTTCCCTGCAAGGGTATGGTGCTGGCAATGAGAGGACTGCACCTACATAGCCTAATTGGTCACATCCCTAAAGGATGTGCAATGGTACCTAAAAAGCTGAGCAACCTTCCCTATTTAATCTGCACCCATATCCCACCTGCTCCATGAAGTCCCATCACTTTTACCAGGCATCATTTATACTGCAGTAGTGCCTGCAGACCTCCATCAAGAGATCCTTGTGTCAGAAAAATCTCATTATGCCAGAAGTCACAGGATACCACAGGAAACATAAAAAGAGGAGGAAAGCACTGCAAATTCCTCCTGTAGTGATAGCCCTTGAAGTTGAGAGCAGACTCTGCTACCATAATCACAGCCATTCTCAGTGGACGAGCTAGAATCTTGCTCTGTAACTACATGTGTAAGGTTGCTCCTGAACATAGAAATTCCCTCAAGGGTGATTAAGGTGAAATTGAGCTAAAAGCAGGTCTTCAGGTTAAGCAAAAGCTTCATATCTAGCTGCTGCCTAAGGGAGAGGAAGGAATTATAACCTATGGAGGTCATAAGTACCCATAAGACAGATAAAGTGAGCTTTAACTTATGCAAATGCACTTGTGCAATTGTTTCAGCTGGAGGCTGGTAAGCAAGGGAATTGCTTTCAAGGTGAAATCACCTTTTTCAATTAAAAAATAAACATATCACAGAGGATGCAGTTTTTAGCATTTATTTTTTTTTAAAGCCCAATTTCCATTTTTTCTACAAGCAGACTTTAACAATAATTCAAGAGGTACTGTAATGCTGACTACAGCTAAAAGAAAACCTTTTGGCACAAGACCATACCAAAGAGATAACAAAATATCCCGAATAAATAACCTGCTTTACACATGCTGAAAAAAAAAAAAAAAAAAGAGCAAGCAATAAAGCTACTACAATTTATACTCTGTACAACAGCTTACAGCACTCCTTACTAAACAGTACCCTTGTGTCATTTTATTAACATAAGCATGTTAATAAAAATAGAAATTGTTACAAAATGCTTAATACAAGCAAACCAGTGATGCAATATGAATCAACACAAGAAGGTCAACGGTTCCAAAGAAGCCAGAGACAGCAGTGAGTAAGCACACAACAGTGTACAAGATTATCATCTCAACCAAGAGGTTGAACCTAGTGGTTCTTCAGCCACGTCTGTGTCTAGTTCCCTGCTGGAAACCATGTCATGCTGACATCTTCTTGAGTTTATGGCTGTTAAAGGAATGAGAGAACACACGTAAATCATTTCCTCAGACATAGGTCAAATACAGGTTTTTCTCCCAATATATAGTGCTTCCTGAGAGAACAGGCCAGGTAGAAAAAGGGACATGTGGTATGACTGTCCTCAAGAAGATTCTAAGAAGAAGAAGCCACATCTGACAGAAGATGGAAAGACAAATGTGTTGAATGCCAAAGAAGTAAGAAACAGGCTTTCAGACATAGTCTGTTTTTATCAGCCTAGTAATATTTAAATTTGCAGATTCCTACCTTAGGAAAAGAAGATGCTTCTTCACCCAGCCTTCCTTGGGATTTACACAGGCTTTCAGTCCACTGCGGGTGTGGAATCTGGAAAAGAAAACATGATCAAGAGATGATTAACTCACTAGAAATCCCTGCTAGCAAATACTATGAAGATGTATTTGGTCAAAAACATGCAATGAAGATACCCTGTAACAATAAACAGTAAAATACAAATATATATACATAAATGCCAGTTAGATATGGGATGCTCCACAACACCTCAAATACTAAATGAATAAAGAGAAACACCCAATAGAATTAAAACGTAAAAACAAAAAAGTAAAACCTGCTTCAGTCTGAGGAACCATAATGTTGCATTCAGTTTAGTGGAACCGAGACAAAGAAATTCACTACATGCTAGAAATAATTTAAGACTAAGAAGAACAATTGCTGTCAAGTTCAGGTGATGGATCAAAATTTAGGATGTCTAAAACCTTGGGGGAAAAAATTTCCAATCTCTGTAAATAAAGAAAACTTTTGTTGCTTATGTGTCTTTAAGGGGTTTTGGCATTGGAACAGCCTGTGTTGGTTAGTGGCCCCCAGCTGGAGCTGAACCCCATCTTTCTTTGAATAGCTGATTCCTAAACAGTCTGATTCATTATTTAAACTGTGAGGCTGTCCTGTCAGTAGATCCTATCAATGTGAGGTTGTGGTTTTTTGCTTACAAACACTATCTACAATTTATTGCCTCAATTTAATGCTTTGAAAAAGCAAGAAAAATCACGCTTATAAAGTTCAAATCATTGTTTCTGCTCCAACAGACATCCTGAGGTTAAGACACGTTGGATAAACCAGAAGATCTCCTGAAAAGGAACTTACATGATGGCATGGATGTCACAGACTTCACTGGAGAGCTGTTCTGTGTAACCCAATAATGCCCACCTCGGCAGGCGCACTTTGGTGTAAGACAGGCAGCAGTCCTGGTTGGTTTGGGCTGGAATGAAGCAAAATGACAAAGTCAATAAAATCCATTTGGACCACGTCGCCACAGGGACTAGACTACTCGCTATTCACCCCCTTAATATCCAGCTCCCCATCAAAAAAATTAAAAAAAAAAGGAGAATTGGGCAGTGTATGTTGGAAGGGGGGTCCCTTCCAACCCCCCTCGTCCAGCAGCAGTCACACACACCCCGGGGGTGGGTTGGTTGATGCTGGTGTTGGTTGATGCTGTGTGCAGCAGCACCAAGACCCACTCACCATCCGAGCTGCCGCACAGGAGCAGTGCCAGGAGCCCCAGCAGGGAAACCAGGACCAAGCTCTTTCTGCCAAAGCCAGCCATTCCCACTCCAGATAGCAGCTCTGCTCCAGAAAGTGCTGCTGGGCTGCTGCCTGCTCTCCCTGTCAGCCCTGCTGCTCCTCCACCTGCTTATAAAGGGATGGTGGGAGCCCTGGGACTTCACAGGCGGGCGGGTTCTTGTCGTCAGCGGGTTTCCCCATGGCAAATTCCATCATGCCCAGTGCAGCCCCAGAACACCTTCCTGGTGCTACAACCTGAGATAAGAGCACGCCGGGGAATTTTTTTTTTTTAAGTAGGCTAGAATATTAAGCCAACAAGAAAAGGAAATAAAAGGCTGTGAGGTAATAGTTCTGTGGGTGAAGCGTGTATATTTTTAGGGGTAGGAGTGTGGGTTGTGAAATGAGGCAAATTAAATGTAGGTAACTCCTAGTTCCCCACAGAAACTTCGTAGCTGCTGTGCTCTAGATTAATAAACCCAAGCTGGAGGAGAGTGAGGTGGGCCTCACCTGGACAATCATTCCAATGTGGCATGGTCACAGGAGCTGTGTAACTATCTCCAATGATACTGGTTGGCCAGCACAGTGATGTCAGGCTTTCCAGATTACTGCTTTCTGAGCTCCAGACTGCAGTATTGGTAGGGCTGTGTGGGCAACATTGAGTATTCAAGGAAATGAGTTTCTTTTACCATATATTCACTGCCATTACTTTCTGCCAGTTTGTCACACATCAGAACTACTTCATGTGAAACAGAGTTAGCTTGAAAGCAACTTGAAATAGGACTGTATTTTCTACTGCATCAGTACTGTCCGGAATGCATTTATGCTGCTTGATAAGCAATAGCTGTATCTTGTTATTTCCCATGCCAAACTATTGTGACTCCTTAGCATTCAGTTAAAACACACACAATCTTAAAGCCACTTCGCATGGCTTGGCAGAAAGCCCTGCAGAGGGGCTCTGCCACCACTAAGTTCTCCATTTGAGCTGCTGTTACTTTCCAATGCCCCTCAGTGACCTGTGTAAAATGAATGTCATGGCTGTGGGCCACGTCCTGCTCAGCTGCTGTCTGCAGAAGCTGCTACCAGCTCCAAGTGGTCATTAGTTCACAGTTACCCTTCTGTTCTTCAAGGACTGACAGTAACACTCATGAAGGGTGAGTTCCTGTTATTTCTTCCAGTAGAGAAGGAAAAAAAATGTAATAAAATATGAACTCTGGAACAGATTGTTATTCAGAGAAATATTTTTCTCTATGGAACAGCCAGAACCTAGGGAAGCTTGTATGGCTGGGGTACTTCCAAAAGGCCTGGCAGTCTGTGTGGCATCACATATGTTTAAAGATGATGCATCCTTCACATCCAACAGGCCAAGTGACAGAGGAAGAGGCAATAAGGATGCCATGCCCTGATGTACACTGCTTCTTTTAACTGCTTTATGGGTCATAGTGAAGTGCATAAAATGCATAAAGATCAATGCTCTCAGCATGCAACTATTTCTGAACTGTTTTAAGGACTATCAGTGTTAGGCAGTGCTACAAAATAGCCAACTAGAAAGATAGCACCTGGAAGGACCAAAGTCTGGCTTGGTAGCTTTTTTCTCTCCATAAAGACAGGAGTAGTTAAACATTAATTAATTAATAGCAGGAATCATTGGGTTACAAGTAAGGCAGTTGTCTGTTTTCTTCATCAGCACAACATAGTCAGTTTGTCTGGGTTTTTTTGCTTCGTTTTTTTCAACTGGCTGTCCAGTAGCGAGCTGGGATTTTTTATTTATGTTAATTTTTAAACAGGACTTTGCACCATTCAAGCAACAGCCTTTCAGATATTAAAATCAGGCACTGGGTTACCAACCTGCATTCCTCCACTTCCACCCTCCAATTTCACTCTAGTGCTGATACCAGGAAAGTCTCCACCTACTTTAGAAAGATAACTTAGTAAGATTGTCAAGATAGTAACCATATCTTCTTATGCATGTATTAATATCAAGAGCACCAAAAGCAGTATGTAGCCTCCTGAAAAAAGGAGATCAGTTTGTCTCCTCTCTTGCTGCTATAACTTAGTCCCTAAATTCTCCTCTCCCTATCAGTTCTGAGGCTAGAGACATAAATAAGGGTGATAATAATGTTTAATGATTATTCAGCACATGTTTTTAAAAAAGGTAGTACCTTAAATGGCTAATAAAACTATAATTATTAGCAATATTACTTCACAATTCTATCACTTTAAGTAACATTGAGTTAAAATTGTTGCTTACTATACTGATTCAATGGTTACATTAATACATTGGTTATAAAGAATATTGAAAAATCTCTAGTAAGTGCTATTAAATTCCAATTTTGCTGCCTTGCCTCCTGCACCAAGTATTGGGGTACAAGTCCATAATTATTTACAAGTTAATCCATTCTGACTCCCCCTCCTGCACTGCTTTCCAGACACCAGGCCTCATGGAGAGTTTGAGGGGTTGTCCCCAGCATCCTGAGGAGCTTGGGCCCCCAGACCAGCTTCACTACTGCTTGAAGGCATCCACACTCCTTCTGCTCCAAGATCCTACTATTCCTTGCTCTCCTGCTTCATTTTATACCTTATTCTCCATTTTTTTCTTTGCTTGAACCCACCCTTTCACCATTGCTGCTTCTCCTCTCCTCTGCCTAGCTGCCCCCAAACAAACAGCTCACCCCCAATTCCTTTTCCTCACTGATCCCAAATCTGTTCCCTGTATCCAGCCTTGGTGTTTCTTATGCTACTTCCTAGGCAGTTACAGCTCAACACGTGATTACAGACACTGTCATCTAGATGGACAGAATCTTCTCACCTGATCTGATAATTACGTTTGGATGCCAGGCAGTGACATCTCCCAGGTAGTGCTCACCCCATCCTTCTGCCCTCAGGCAAGTTTCATCATCATCCTTCCCCTTTCCACCAGAGGCCATGGGCAGTGCTGGGCCTCCTGTCACCACAGCCACTCTTGCTGCTGGAACTCATTTTATCTCATAGTGTGTTTGATTTAGGAAATTAGGTTAAGATTTAGAACAAAACCCATCAGAAGGCCTTGAATTTCAGAAGCACTGTCTTTCCATATGTATTTAGTGTGCACAGAGTACTTTAGTTTTGTTTTTAAGTAGCTTAAAAAACAAAGTTTTCAGGAAAATGACTGGAGAAAGTTGACTTCTAGGTCCTGATATGACTCACCATATCTTAATAGTCTTGACAATTCCATAATGCAAACAGAAGACAAAAAAACCCCAGTAAAATCAGTAAGGTGCTTGTGTGTTGAAGGGAAATTATTATTTTCTGCAGACCAGGGGACAGTAACTGTATACCTTTTTTTTCATCCTGGTTTCCCTTAGCACCTGTGTGACTGAACGGGCCTGGAACACCAGTGAAAAAGATGGGTGGCCAACCTACAGCCTGGGGACCAGCACCTGGGAATTGTGGGTGGCCACTGCAGAGAAAATCCACTGGGCTGGGTGTCCCCAGACTGATGCAAACAGGAGCTTGCACAGGGGGGGTGGTGAGGATGAGGGAAGGGGCTGCCAGGTGGAGGAAGCCATTGCCTGCCTGCACTGGGCCTGCCAGGCCGTGGGTCTCCCAAAGGGGCACAGCTGAAGCACAAGAGGCAGAAGCCACAAGTTGTGAGAAGGGAAATTCTCATCAGACATAGTGAAAAAGCCTCTTCATAGGGAGGGGGATGAAACACTGGGACAGGCTGCCCAGGAGGGGTTGTGAAAGCCCAGCCCGATGACCCCTGGAGCTACTCGGGACGTGTGCCTACCCTGGGCTTGATCTTGGATTTGGGTTCCTTCCCAGGCCACACTCAAATCCACATTTTCCTCTGGGTTTGTCACACCTCATTCTCCTTTTCTTCTTTTAGTTTCCTAACTTATTTATTTGTCTCTTCCCAGCTTTCCTTTGCTGTAAGCTTCTCAGCTTCCCTGCCTCCTGTTCTCCCTCAGATCCCCTCACAAACCCTTCTTTCCCTCGTAGTTGCCGCATTACAGGAAGACAAAGCATAAAAGCACAGACAGACAAAGGTTTAAGCCTCTCCCAAGCCTCCCCTTCTGCTGTTCCAGGGGACAGAGAACAGGCCAACCCCCTCCTGGCTGTATTATAAAAGATGTGGCAAAGGAGTGCCAGTGCTATAGAGGCATTCAGAGCTGTGAAAGGAGAGGAAACTGAGCCTTTTCCAAGGTAATATTGGTAAGCAGATAGTTCCGAGCAGTTTGGGGATCCTAAAGAGGAGAGCTGAGGAGCTGGACCACTCTTGGACACCAGCTGCAAAGCTACAGCCTCCCTGTCCCTGTTTTACCCAGCTCCCAGGCTGGTGACCCCTAGTAACACCCTGACTGTTTTATCCCAAGGGCCTGTTCTGACTGAGGCACCTGCTGAAATGCTGGTGTGCTAAAAGGACTTAGCAGTTCTACCTTATGTACAACCCTGTACCCGTGGAAAAACGGGCATAATTTCTGAGGAATGGGCTTGTCCCATCACTCTCCCACGGTGGAAAAGCACAGAAGCAGATGGCCTGATTTCCAGGTACATATGGAGCTGTATGACTAAACCTGTACTTGTTTTCATTCAGAACCTTGCATATGAGAAGCTGTATGCACATGGGAAATTCAGAACTGCACATGGTTTGGAAAGCAGTCTAAAGACTTTCCCACTGTAACCCCACAATGGTGATCTATTTGACTATGCAGCTCTGCTATGAGATCCCAAAACAGTCACAAAGATACAAGGCTTAAAACACTCCATCAACTTGTGAATACAGAAGGTATTTTATAACATCAACTATTTGTTCAATAGACTACAGCTTCTAGTCACTTCTTTATGAGATTAGGTCTAATATTAAATGTAAAGGAATTAATTAAAACAAAAAAACAACATTGCTTACCTACCCTGATGTTAGACAGGGTAGGCAGACAGGTCTATAGCATCTTCACCTACTCCCCACAATACACTTCCTTACAATACAATTCACCAATTCCCTACAATAAGACAAGAAACATATTGACAGTTCTTAATTGGCAACAATTTAACAAAATTTCCATTTTTATTCATCCTCACCAAGAGTTATTTATTACGAATTCCTGCCCACTTGAACTGCTGAAAGCAAAGCATCCAAGCAATACAAATAATAAATCAGGAAGGACAGGACTGAACAGGGGAAATCCCCTTCTGTAATTTCCAGTGGTTTAGGACACGTTTGACAGAGCAAAAGGCAGGAGAAGGCTTGAGTTCAGAGGAGCGGGGCCAAGTGCAGGCATTTAATTATTGCATCAACCTTGTTGATGAAATAAATAATAAATTCCAAGCACCAAAGTTCCGCAGATAACTTGCTAAGTAACTCTGGAGCTTTAGAGGCTGTGATGCAATTCAGTGATTTCAGGCCAGTTCAATGTTAGTGTTAGTGTGAATGAAAAAAATCCTTATCTGAAGGACGGAAACAATTTTCACTCATTATCCATTGCACATCATAAGGAACAGATCTAGAAATAGCATTGGCTTGATGCAATTATTTACAAATAATATGCTTGCTGGGAGAAATGCACCTCTGATCTGACAGAATTGCAGGTTATGAGGAGACTGGTGCATCTGCAACAAACATCCCAGCATCCATCCTACCACTCTTGGTTCCTTGCTGCTACATACACAGAGAAGCTGAATATTTGGTGTTCTAAGGGCAGATTTCTCAGTTTCAAAATTTATCCTACTCTGCCTATAGCCCCCTTGTGGTAGCCCATCTCCTTTTCACAGCAACAGCCCCCAAAGTGAAAGGCAAAACCTGTAGCTAGAAAGACAGATGAAAAAATAGTCAAGAGGAAACAATTAAAGTAGGTTACATGCTTAAAGTTCTTATGTGCCTTTAGGCATAATAAATACAACCAAAGAAACATTTAGACTACTGTATTTCTGACCAGTAAAGAAGTTGAGAAGTGCCAATTTATCTGCCTAACAGCTACAAAGGTGGGGAAGAAGGGAAGGAATCACTTCAGATGATACCAATATACATCTCCTGCAAAGGACTGAGATCAGCAAGTGTCACTTGCAGACAAAAAACCTGTGACAGAAAGAAGTAATTTACTATGATTTTGAATTATTTACTATGGTCCAACATCCTGGAATCTTCACCCAAAAAAGCAACTTTTTAGCACTGAGACTAAGATGAAGCTTCTGATTTTCTGTGGCCTCCATCTCACCACTGCTGCTCTTGTCAGTCAGTGCTTCTTCACTGCTGTGGTGTGACTGTCTCCCAGACGTACAGATCCCAAAGAATATCTGGAAATGAACAGTCACTGGGGCCAAAACTGACAGCCTGAACATCAAGGTGCCTTCTAGTACTAACAAATGAGGGTTTTCACTTCAAATATGTTTAGTTCACAAAGAAGAGGAAAATATACTATTCCTTGGTAATTATGAAGGACCTCTATGTGACATGTGCCAGATTTTTATAACTAGCAGACAAGAGCAGAGGTGGTAAAAAAAACCTGGGACTTAAAAATTTCATTAGCAATAGAGTTTTACACGGGCTGAAACTATTCATTAATTCAATTGAGACACAGTGAATAGTTTTGTCAAAAAATTAGAGAATAATTTTAAAAACGTGAAGCTTCTGTTATCCTGTGTTCTACATTTGCTTCCTCAAGTTAACCTAAAACAAATAAATGAGACCTTAGGAAGAAAAGAGAAGAAAGAAGAACAAAGTGACATGAAGTGGTAAATTTTCAGCTCATCTAATGAAGGTCACACTTGACATAGAGAGCGTTTGATCACTCTGGACTACTTACTACAGCCCTAACAAAGCCAGCATTTTGTCACATAACTGAAAAATCAGCTTAAAAATACGCAGTGACACCTCTTTATTTTGGATTGCCAAACAAAAAACAAGCAGGTTTTGGTTTTAAGAATTACTTATTAACAATACTGAGCAGCTGTGTCACAACCATTGACACATCAGCCACGGGAACAGTCTCCTCAAAGCAAGTGCTGCAATCACCATTTCTTTCCAGAACAACGCAGTTACATTACAGGGACTTTCCTGTGAGGAGATTTAAATCAGTTGCCCAAACCAGCTGGCTCAGCCTTCCCTCTGTCCAAGAGTTCTGCTGTCTATCCAGGGAAACCACAACCCTTCCCAACTCTTAACAGGTTGTGTTGCAAGACACAACTAAGATACTGCCTTGCTTATCTTCCTCTATCCCTTAAAACTCCTTTTCTGGACCTTAGTCCTCACTTCTTGATGTGTGCAAGAGGCACCTGGCTTCAATCACACCTTGCTTGTCCTTAGTTTCAAAGTCTTTCTCACATTATTGCTCACCTGGACAACCTCAGCCAGCACATTGGGCAAACCCAGTCAGCCACACCAGTGCCCCATTGGAAAAGTCCTTGGCCAGGGCTTTAAGGAAGGTGCTGTTCCCAACCATGCAACCTGCTCACAGGCTTCAGGGCCTCCTGGAAATAACAAGGGCTTTATCCACAACAACAAGAGCCAGAAAAGCTGCTCAGACAGAAAATGTTTTATGCTAAGCAACCTGAACTTGACAGAAATCTGCTATTCCAACATAAACTGTATTTTTCAAGAACATTTTTACCTAGAGATACCCTTAGCCTTCCTCAGATCAGAAAACTATTCTGTTTTTCTTCATGCTAATACACAACCCCAGCCACACAGGGACCTGTGAACCAGGGACAGAGCTTCAGGATATAACACACCCAATGCTTTTGAAAGGACTAACAGAAAGATTTCTGTTGGAAAAAATCATGGAGCACCTGAAAAAAGGAAAAAACTATACTTCATGAGGGGGAAAAAACCTCAACATACTGTTGGGGGAAAAAGAAAAAAAACCAAAACAACACAGGCAAATAAAACAAAAAACAAGCAACCAAAAAAACCCAATCAAACCCCAAGAACAACCAACTCTAGAAACTCTCAAGTACACTACTAATGTTTGGCAACTCTTATCCAAACCCTTCTGAGTTGGCAGGAAATTAAGGTGTTGGAAGAATCTAGGACAGTCTGAGTACAATAATTCTTACTTTGAGACAAACACTGATGCATTCGTTTTAAGTCTCTCTCAAATATTATTAGAGATTTAGCTTTAGATGAAGCATCCAGCTAGTTATGTGCACTTGTCAAAATGTGACAAATGTTCTTCAGCAACACTTAACCCGGGCTGATGCAATCATTCCAACTCTCCCACAGTGACTGGAACGCGAGATGCACCTTGAGGGGAAAAAAAGAAAAAGGTAGAGCGGAGGTGCTGAGCTGAAACTTCCTACATGATCACACTGTGCAAATGCAAATCTGGATCTCTGAAATAAGCTGTCTGGCCGTGACGAGAGGGCAAAACCAAAACCATACATTGTGGGAGGTTTGTAGGGTGAATATGTAAGGGAACGCACCTCAGAAAATAATCTTTCAACATGGAAAGTCACTTAGAATTTCTTTCCGTTTTTTTTTCTCTCATCTCTCTTTGGCAATCCACAATAAGTCATCAGCAGTCACTAAAAGAATTAACCAATTTAAATGCTGTTTCTTTGACCTATATATCATTTCCTCTTGGTTAATTAGCTGGAGATGAAGAAAACACGCAAAGAAAGGCTAAAGCCCAAGCTAAGAGTAGGCATTGAAATAGATGGTACAGTATAATTATAAAAGCTACAGATAGGATGGCAAAGTCTCCAGGTTCAATCTTGAAGTAAAAACTTGGAGATATGTGATCTTTTGGGTGCAGGAATACTACACCTATGCATCCACGGCTGCAGTGCCCTCCAAATTCTAAAGGTGAAGCTTCATAGATCCCTTTATTCCCTTCCTCATCTCCTAAGATCATGATTTTGTCCTTTTTTTTTTTTTTTTTTTTGTTACAATGTTGAACAAAGATTACATTAAATTTAAAAGACGAGGGGTTTTTGTTCTACCAGACACGAAATCAGTGGGAGTTGGCAGAAGCTCCATGTCTTGAGACTTCTTACCTCATGGACCTTGGCTGGCTCACTGGTCATGGGGAGCTCTTTGCTGTCATGGGACTGATGTGTGGTTGGCACTGATGAGTAAACAGGCCACAGCTTTTAGAGCATTTGGTACTTTGTGAAAGTGATTGTATTATTCTTACATGCAACACCTATTAGGGAAGTATGAAGCAAAATGTTCCTTATTAACCACAGAAAATAGATGTGTTTATCTCAAACCACAGTGTCTGCAGAACTGAACAGCTCAAAGCCAACTGGTGAACCATACTGACAAACTTAGAGTGATTGTGAAAGGCAGTGACAACAACAACAAAAAAATCGAACACTTCTTTCTTGCAGGATCATTTACCCTCCATTTCATCCAGAAACATCAAACTGCTGTTCTTCCTTTAAACAGTGGTGGAAAAGCTGACAGACACTGTGTGGGGTAGAGGGAAACCAGAGCCCAGGACACTCATCTGCAACCAGCACTTGCTCAAAAACCAGCTGCAGACCTTCTGTGACCACCATGAAATTTTAAATAAAAGCCCCCAAAGAATCCCACTGACAAAGTAGTAATTCCTGTTGAGAAAATTCCATGTGATTAATTCCATGGTGAGAAAAACAAAAAGAACTACTTCAGGTATAGCCTGTTCATCTGTAAGCCCTTCTGCCCTGCTTTGACTTCCATTGAATGCAAAGGGAAAACATTCTCCAACTTGCAGTAAAATTTGGATAACGCTATTTTTTTGTTTCAGTTCTGTGTTTTAAAAGGTTTTTTTACTATGGGTGCAACTGCAACAGAAATAACTTTGGCTGCTAGGGCTAAAATACACCCCAGTGCCAAGAGGGAGACCATACATAAGATATCATTTGCCTGCCTAATGCTGGAAGTTTTATCATCTATTCAACTTACTTGCTGGATTTTGTTGTTGTTCAAAAGTGGATTTGAAAAATGAAAAAGGTTGAAAATGTTCACATTTAATTTTACCAGCATTCTCAGACATATAAATCAAAGAGGAAAATACTGCAAAGCTCACAAAGAGCTTTGAACAAGAAATTTTGTAGCAGAAGAGTATCAGCAGATAAGGGCACATGCTGGCCTGTGGCTCCTCTGAACCACACTGCTCTGCACCCCTCAGCTGGGAGCCCAGAGTGTGCTTTGTGCCAAGCAGAGGAAGAGAAGTGAAAAGGAAAAGTGCTCAGATGAAAAACACAACCCTCAGACAACCAGAAACACCTCTCTTGGGACACCTGGTAAAGTCTCTGTCAGGTTCCCTAACGCAAGAGGCATGAAGCAAACCAGAGAGCTGCAATGCAAAGGAGGATGCCACACATACATCCTTGTACAGCCTTGGCAGTGCTCCCAGAGAAGCATTTACACCCAGTGTAAATTGAATGCTGTCTCCTCAGCCTCTCACAACTCTGGAGGTGCTGACCTTTCACCTACATTTAATTCAACAATGAAACTGTAACCAAAGAATGAGAAAATCCAACCTGTCACTTCCCTTTCAGGAATCTGAAAATATTGAAAATTAGCTTTCCCTGGCCAACATCAGGAAATGAACTCCTTTCAACTCCTTTCATCAGGAAAGCACTCCTTTCAACCCAGCACTGCCCTAATGGCAGCAGTGGACAAAAGGGGACATGGAGCATGGTGCTACTGCCAAGGAGGTTCACCCAGTCCCTACAAGCTCATCATAAAACCTCTACATAGAATGATAGAATCATAGAATCGGCTGGGTTGGAAGGGACCTCAGAGATCTCCAAGTCCAACCCTTGATCCACTCCCCCCGTGGTTCCCAGCCCATGGCACTGAGTGCCACATCCAGGCTCTTTGGAAATATCTCCAAGGATGGAGAATCCACCCCTTCCCTGGGCAGCCCATTCCAATGCCTGATCACCCTCTCCAGAAAGAAATCCTTTCTAATTTCCAACCTAAACCTCCCCTGGCACAACTTGAGACCTCTTGTGCCCTCTTGTCTTGCTGAGAGTTGCCTGGGAAAAGAGACCAACCCCCCCTGGCTCCAACCTCCTTTCAGGGAGTTGTAGAGAGTGATGAGGTCTCCCCTGAGCCTCCTCTTCTCCAGGCTGAACACCCCCAGCTCCCTCAGCCTCACCTCACAGGACTTGTGCTGGATCCCTTCACAGCCTCCTTGCTCTTCTCTGGACCTGCTCCAGCACCTCAATCTCCTTCCTGAGCTGAGGGGCCCAGAACTGGACACAGGACTCAAGCTGTGGCCTCCCCAGGGCTGAGCACAGGGGCAGAATCCCTTCCCTGGACCTGCTGGCCACGCTGTTCCTGAGCCAGCCCAGGATGCCATTGGCCTTCTTGGCCACCTGGGCACACATACTCCATGCTATGTTGGTAGCTCACTATAACAAGAGCCTTACTTATGCAAATATCAGTGTGCCAACACTAAAACGTTGCTTTTAAGAAAAGAATTAACTGTCCCAGAGTGTTTATTAATGACACAGATCTGTTAAACCCCAGATCCTGCACTGCTACCAGCAGCCACTACCCTGCACAGTACAAGTGGCACTGCACACTCCAGTGACACAAATAATGAGAGTGACTGGATAAAAAGGAAGGGCAATAAGCTTAAGAAAATAGCACTTCAGTGAAAAATAAGTTTATGTCATTGCTTTTTAGTAAGGAAGTACTCATAAATCTACATTTAAATGAAGTACCTGAAACATTAGTTCGGTTGAATGTAATCTAATTTAGTCCTAGAGCAACATACTTAGTACTTTCTAGCTAAATATTCTACTATACTTTGCATAAGCAGTTAAGTGAGATGAAAAGCACTCGAGCTGAGCACAGGAAGATCTCCCCACCTTGGGACCTGCATGAAACCTGGCTGAGATGTGAGTTATAGAAACCCTCACCCACACACCACAGGGTTAAGGCTCAGACTGCCATGGCAACTCCTTCCCAAAATGGGCACGTAGTGCATGAGAAAAGATTACTACCTGCTCATCCATAAACCACACAGTGAACTCAGCCTGTGAATACTCCTGAGTCTGAGGAATCCAGCAAAGAGGCAGTTTAATCTTCATAACAGCCACTGAAACCTCTCACCAGCTGAGAAAAATCTCCAGTATTAGCCACAGTAAATTTCCTTTGCTATCACTCTTTCTTTAAGGGACCACAGTACACATTCCTCAAAAAGTATAAGACTTCAATATGATTGACAAATTGTCTTCTCCTGAGTTAGAGAGGTGTCAAGAAATAGATGTGATCTGGGAGCTTAAAGTCAGTGCCTAAGTCAGCAGCCATCTAGACAGTTTGAGGGAGAGGTACCACAGATGGTCAGGGGAGCCTCTCAGCCTTGGTGTCATCCTGTGAAGCACCAGAAATTGCACCACTACAGAGCCTAAGGAGCTCCAGAGGCAGGAGAAGGTAGTGAGGTGACAGAACTTTGCAGTCTTATTGTCTTACTGCCTTATCTTCCTGTTCCCATCATTTTCTTGCCTCCTTGATACATTAGAGACAGAACTGCAGTAACTCTTCAGGATACACTACTAATATAAAACTCACCTTTTCTCCAGATCTTATGGAGCCTCCCTTTTCCCACCTGAACAGAAATGGGATGCCAGCTATAAAAAGATCTCCTAGCCCACCATCCCAAAAAGCTTCTGCTCCTGACCAATCTACATTCAAACTCAGTGTAAAGACCACAGTCCCCTTCAATCCCAGCAGCTAAACTCTGCTGCAGGCAGCTCAAATACAGAGCTCAAATTAAGCAAAAACTTGCATAAGCCAATCATATTTTACTCTCTTTCATTGGGCATTCAGATGTGAATCAGTGAAAAAGGCTGGAATTTTTAGTACCAAAGAATGAGAACATACAGCTAATAGAGGATAAAATACATTCTGAAAGCAGAAAACACAAAGATCAATAGCTGAAAATTACTTGAATTCTTTCAATTATTACATTACAAGAAAAATACTTTTGTGGGTTTTCTTTTTTAGTGTTTGGTTTTTTTAGTGTTGAGAAACTTATGGAGTCTTATCTCAATTCCATACAAAGCCAGAGTAATGCCATCCATTTCAACAGAAATAATCTGCATTTCACCAAAAGCCCCTGAGAACAGAATCAAATGCAGGTATGCACAGCCTCTTCTCAGATGGGCTGTCACTTGTTATAGCTTTAGGTTCAATTAAATATGCAGTGAGGTAGAACCCAAACAGCCCTGGAATCAGTGCCAGAGGTGACTGATGGCTGGGAAAGTCCAGAAAAGAGCTACTTCATTAAAGAACACTGAATTTCAGAATGATTTTAACCCTTCCATGCAGTGATTGTCACATACATCACAAAAACTCCCACAAGCATACAGCAGTGTCCCAGGCAGGATTAGATAAATTCAGACACCAGGCTGACAAGTAAATGATAAAAGCAATAGGCAGGGATGGCCTCTCTGGCAGCATCAGTCCCATAACTTTGAGCACTGAGAAGCAGGAGTCAAAACTGCTGCAAATGTAGCCAAGACTGAAGGCAAAATACAGGTCTAGCTGAGCAACTGCTCTGACCCAGCAGGGAATTTCATACATTTTTCTTACTCATTTGCTCATTCATTAGATTTCCCTACTCTAAAGCTACTGTATCATTTTTCTGTACGTGAACTAAGAAGCTGCCTTCCCCTTAAAGTGCTGAATAATTCACTGTTTTTTATAAATTATGATTTTCCTATACTGTATTGGTCTCATTCTGAAGTATTTACTTTGTACTTCATTCTGAAACTGTTGTAGGACTGGGATGGGCATGGATGTAAATTCATAGTTACATACTTGTTGTGCAAATCCATACATTTCAGATGGCAGCCTCTGCTGTTGTGATCCCTGTGGAATCTTCTGAAGGTGACTATAGGACCATTTCCATCTTCAGCAGGATGGGGAGGACCTGCCTAAGAAAAAGTTTTGATAAGTTTCCTAACAAACAGTCAAAGGGAAGCAGAGCAGAGTGTTTTACTTCTTAAACCAGAAGAGTACGAAATCTTATTCAGTGGGGAGATATTTAAATTTTGTAACACTGATATTTGTTGTCATATAGCTACTGCTCCATCTTTAATACAGGCCAGTTCCAGGCACATCCCAAGCCTGTACCCCACATTTTTGAGAGCAAGATTAGTTCTGTTGCTTTTGTGCCAGTCAGTGACCCAAGCATGTAATTTGGGTCTAAAACTAATGGCTTTGGGCAAGGTCAGGCCAGGGTTCCTTTAAGGGTGCAGAAAGTGGATGCTGAAAGAAAGCCAGCTGGAAATGTTTTCAAAGGAGGTGTCACCAGAGCAAGCTGAAATACCAGAAGAACAGGAAAGAGAAAAAAATAAATTAGTCCAGCTGCTGCCCTACACACAGGGCAACAGACCAGCCAGAAGACAGACAGGAGAAATTAGAAGTGGACCTTTTTCTTGGAATTAAAAAAGGAACAACTCCAGTGGACAAGGTAAGATTATATATAAACTTTTACAAATCAGAAATCTTCCAGTGACAAAGGAAAGAGGGAAGAAAGAAAGGGAGCTGTGGGACCAGGTCAGGCTGTGTGGGAGAAGAGCTGGTAGCTTTGGCTATAATCAAGAACTGATGGGGGGAAAAAAAGAAACAGAGGAGATTTTACTTGAGTATGGCACCAAGGCATCCCACCCTATCTCCACGTGTTAAAAAAAACCCTAGAGTTACAAAAAACAAATTGACCACAAGGGGTGACTGAACGGGACAAGTTGGATCCCTCCCCCTTAAGTACCAGGGCACAGATGTCATTGTCAAAGGTTTGTGGTTATGACTGCAGAACAGAGCAATTGTACCAGCACCAGAGGTGCTGGGGGTGCAGCAGAGCCCTTTCCTGATAGCTCGGAGAGAGGGTGCAGGGTGGGTGCACAGCCTACTGCAGGCAGAGCAGCACCCATGGGCAGAGCCCTCAGCCCCCTGAGAGGCTTTTTCCTGCACAGCTGCTCACATCAGATGGGAAACTTCTCTGACTTATCTGCTAGCACGCCAAAGGTGCCAAACAGAAACCCCCAAACAGCACATGTGCTGGGGCTGAATCATAGAATGATAGAATCATAGAATTGGCTGGGTTGGAAGGGACCTCAGAGATCATCAAATCCAACCCTTGATCCACTCCCCCCGTGGTTCCCAGCCCATGGCACTGAGTGCCACATCCAGGCTCTTCTTAAATATCTCCAGGGATGGAGAATCCACCACTTCCCTGGGCAGCCCATTCCAATGCCTGATCACCCTCTCCAGAAAGAAATTCTTTCTAATGTCCAACCTAAACCTCCCCTGGCACAACTTGAGACCTCTTGTGCCCTCTTGTCTTGCTGAGAGTTGCCTGAGAAAGGAGACCAACCCCCCCCTGGCTCCAACCTCCTTTCAGGGAGTTGTAGAGAGTGATGAGGTCTCCCCTGAGCCTCCTCTTCTCCAGCCTCAACACCCCCAGCTCCCTCAGCCTCTCCTCATAGGATCTGTGCTCGAGTCCCTTCACCAGCCCAGTTGCCTCCTTTGGACCTGCTCCAGGACCTCAATCTCCTTCCTGAGCTGAGGGGCCCAGAACTGGATACAGTAGGGATGCAGTGACCAGTGCACACCTGAAGTTTTCTGTATACAGCTCAAAACAGAAATTACTGTAAATGACAGCACAGCCCTGCCACGGGTGGGCAGCACCCTGTAAGCACAGCACTTTGCCTCACTCACTTCCTAGGGTACAGGACATTTTAAAAGGATGGAGAAATTCTGCCTTGGTGTCACACAACCTGCCAGGAGAGACACCAGACGTGGTGAGGCTCAAAACAGACTGTGGCAGAGAATCCAGGCTGGCAAGTGAAAAATATAATTTGGCTAAGTCACAGAGCTAACTTGTGCAAATATTCTTCACTACACTGCCAGAGATGCTCTTCATTCCTCCTCTTCTTGCTGCCTTTCCTCAGAGCCTCTGGGTACCACGTGAAGCATTCATATGGAATTAGGGTGATGTAACACTTCAGTGATTATCATGTGAAAGCAGAGGATGTTTTGGTGACTAAGTGAGTATGATCCTGGGCAGGGCCAAAACTGATCCTGCCAAAGCCATGTTGGCAACAGGAGCTATTACAGCAACTGAGGAGAGAGGAGAGGCAGACAAGCTTCTTTCCTTGAGCACTCTGAATAGCTCACAGTGCTCCCATACACATTTTTACTTTTCTGGGGTCATCTTGCCCTCTAGTGGCTGTCATTCCCTAGCTGACACAGCCAAATTAATTTCTGCTATAAATCCTGTAGCATCAGTGTTTTCATCCATTATGCATAAAATGGAATAATTCAAAACCCCGCTTATCTGGACCCATTTCTTAGAGCATCAGACCATTGGTAAAATGTACTCTCATGGTGTGAAATTAGAAAATAAGATGCATAACACTTGCTAGCTGACAAAATATGTATTACACTCTATGAGAGAATCCTCTGCCCATCCAGTCTGAAGAGATTTAGTCAACAGGTACCTGAACACTTATGGCTGCTTTGGAAGAGATCTTCATCTTTTACAAACAAAACAAAAAAACCCAAACCAACTTTGAGGAAAAGTACTGCCTGTGGAATATTTCATTTTTAGGATTAAAAATTTTGCCTAAAAAAAAAGTTGTCAGGAAGTAAACAGGTAGAAGTCAAAAGCAAAGTGACAGAAATCTCAGGTGGTAACAAGCATACTCCAGGGTTTTCCAAGAGATATACATTGCCTATAATAGCATGGAGTATAACTTACTGTCTATGTGTTCCCTTTGTGTGTCTGCCCCCCCCCATTCCCCCTATCCCCCATAGTCATTTTGGCTTCTTTGGGCTCTCCCCAGCAGAGTTGTAAAGTTTCATTTACTACGTAAGTCTCACCTGAGACAAGAGCAAAAATCTCCGCTTTTTTTTATTTTAACAGGAATTACTGCCTTCAATGACCACAAATCCCATTTACAAATTGAAAATAGAATTATGATATCCAAGCTGGATTCCTGATACAGTAAGTTCCAGCTGAGGATCTGGTTTGAGATCCTTTCTGTATTTATTAGTGACACATCTGTAGGCCCCAGAGTTCCCAGTTCTCCCTAACAGGAGAGCCATGCAGATGTCAAAGGTAAAGGAGGAAAACCAGCAATTGTTTACTGGTTGCTTGTCATTCAACAAGGTGCTTGGCTGTGATGGGTCATGCTGTCAAGTGAAATCTCAGTGCTCACCTTTCTCCAGTGACTTTTCATCTAGAGAGGCTTTTCCTGTGGTTGACTTGGTCAGTGCAGACAGCATGACAGTGTAATTTGTCTCCCAGCTAAGGATCTTTCAAGTCATTCTTTATACACTATGTACAAAGACAAAAAAATGCAGAAAAACATAAGGAAAAGCTGTTCAGTTTAAAGAAAAGCAGCACTCCTTAGCATTAGAAAATACAAGATAAAAATAATTAGAAATCACAGCAGTATCAGCCTTCTAACAAACTTCCTCCCTCAGCTTTTCTGCAGGGGATATGGACTGCTGGAAGCAAGAGAAAAGAAATACCTGGACTTTTCCCACCCTGATCCTCTGCCTCTATGGATTTTTCTACATGATGAAACCATCAGAACCTTTCCTAACCCCCTATCTAACAGGGCCAGATAAAAACCTGACAATTGATGAGGTATGGTTTTATTCTGCTCCTCTTTTCTTTTTTCTAACATAAAGCATTAAAATAAAAATGTAAAACGTCTACATTTTTCAACAAAAATAATAAACAACAAAACCCCACACCGTAACCACATTTGATAGGTTATGATTTGCAGCAGACAGCACAAAGATCCATTTAATAGGCTTAAGATCCATTTGTCTGCTCAAGTCACGTGCTGCTTCAGCGTGGGTATATACTTTATGAATTCCTACAGAGCAAAAGCTTTCCCCTACAATGACATTTTAAATAAATGAACTTATTTTCCCTAAGAATAAAACTACAGAGGTTTCCTCTTCTCTTCCAGGTCACAAACCAGATTTTCCCAGTCTGGACATACTCCTACCTCGCGCTCCTCTTCCCCGTCTTCCTGGTCACCGACTACGTGCGCTACAAGCCCGTCCTCCTCCTCCAGGGCATCAGCTTCATCGTCACCTGGCTCCTGCTCCTCTTTGCACGTGGAGTGCTGGCCATGCAGGCCGTGGAATTCTTCTACGGGATGACAACAGCCACCGAGGTCGCCTATTACGCCTACATCTACAGCGTCGTCAGCACCGAGCGCTACCAGCGGGTGACGAGCTACTGCAGGAGCGTCACTCTGCTGGCAGCCACCCTTGCCGCCCTCCTGGGCCAGCTCCTGGTTTCCCTGGCAGGTCTATCCTACTTTCACCTCAACGCCATCACTTTGGCTTCCGTCTCCCTGGCCTTCCTCTGCTCTTTTTTCCTCCCCATGCCCCGCAGGTCTATGTTCTTCCACAGGAAGGACGGCCCAGAGGCTCTCCCGGCGCCACAGAAAGGCCTCGATTCCCTCAGGCCAGAGGACGGGGGCTCCGGATCTGCCAGGCAGGGACCCGCACCCGAGCAGCAGGCAGAGGGTGCCCAGGCCCAGAGCAGTGTGCTCAGGGTGCTGGTGCAGCTGAGCAAGGACCTCAGGGATTGCTACAGCTCCAGGAAACTTCTCTACTGGTCCCTGTGGTGGGCTCTGGCTACGGCGGGCTTTAACCAGGTTGTGAATTACATCCAAGTGCTCTGGGACTTCAGAGCCCCCTCTCACAGCTCAGCAGTGTACAATGGAGCTGTTGAAGCAATAGCAACTTTTCTGAGTAAGTCAGTGTCTAAGCATCAATCATAAAGGCAGCTTATAAAGTTTTACTTCATAACAGTTTTAAAATGCCATTCTAATTCAGGTGCTCCAGGAAGGCAGCACATGCATTGGACTTGCAAAATGTAGTTACTTGCTGTACAGAACAGTTTGACTGGAAGCTATGGCATCTTTCTTTATGACTGGGACACCCAGCTGCCTCCCAGTATGCAGAGAGAGAGTTACAAGGCCCACAGACCCTTCATCCAACAGCTAAATCTGCTAAGAGGCCACTGCGTTTCTTTTAATGAGGTTGCTGGGGCTTTTTTCCCCTCAAACAAGTAATCACACAGTTCCATACAAATGGCATCAGCTTACACAGACGAGTGAAGTTTCCCAAAAAATATTATACACTAAACAAAAAAAAACAAACCTCAAAAAAACTCCCCAACTTAATCCTCTCATGAATATCTTGCTTTAATGAAATACTCTTGCACAGCAGAAGATGAAAGGAGAATTTTGGCCATGCCAAAGTAGAGATCTGCAAAAAAAGACCTTACAGAATTAATTAGGCTAATGATAACTATTATTCTTTTGCACCGGAAGCAGATGTCCACACCACATAACCCAAATAATGTTATCAAAATGTAACATCAGAAGTTACCGCCCTGGCCTGGCAGTGTTTCACAAATTCATATTGTTCTACTGTAAAGAACTTGCACAAGACACAGGGGTGTGATCCACCAGAAAAAATAAACATATCTACATCATACCTGGCCACTCTGCTTACCCTCATAGTCAGTAAGGAGAAACAGATATTTCTAAGATCAAAATCTTATATTTGCCTCTCATCTTGAGGTAGGCAACTAAGTAGACCAACTGAAACATGAATTAGAAGTACTTAAGTCTGGTAATGCATACTCCCTTATTAATTCCTTTTCCCTATGAAATTGCCTATTTACCAGCTTAGAAATGTCTACAGAACTTTTAAAATATCACAAGACCCCTAGGAAGGATAACTTACATTTGAAATAGATGTGTCTGTTTCTGCTCCACCACACCAGAAGCAAACAGTGCCTATCCTTTTTCCCATTTATCTGAATTTATTCACTTGACACCTTATAAAACTGCCCCCCCCCCCCCCTCCCATTTTGTATGAGCTGAATAGAACAAGACTGTTAATCTAGAAGGCAACTGCTTGCTAGTTTATCTATAAATTAAATTAGTAGTAGCAGGAAGAATTGTTCTTCTTGAGCTCCAAGCCATGTCCCTAAGCCTCTCCCTAGAGATACAAGCCAGGTGCAGACAGCTAAATAATGAATCCTTCTACACTTTATCCTGTGAAGTGAAAAAAAAAAAAAATGCTAAGAAAGGAATGGATTTAAGCAGTTGTCTAAAAATGACCAGTCATCTGCCTGACTTCAGAAGTGATTAGAAATGCTCTCAGAACACTTCAGAACTACTCAAGCTTCATGCTTCAGCATTGCCTATCAGCCTGTGAGAGTGGCAAGACTTGGTGATAACCAAAAATATGTAAATCTATATCTGTAGCTTTGGTTTGTTTTTTTTTTTTCTCCTTTTCTAGGCTCAGTAACATCTTTTGTAGTACAATATATGAAAATTAACTGGGACCTTTTTGGAGAAATGGCTTTAGGGATTTTCTCAGCAATAGATGCTGGCTCTCTGTTTCTCATGCACTTCACTACCAATACCTGGGCATGTTACGCCAGCTACCTCATTTTCAAAGCATGCTATATGCTCCTCATAACAATAGCAACGTGAGTATAAACCCTTATGCTGCTACTATTATCCATGAATTGTTTCTCTTCATCAACTAAACTGAGAGGAACAACCCCCACCCTAGTGTGAAGCAACTGACCTGGCAGTCTCACCTTAGGTTCCAGATTGCAGTCAACCTGAGCATGGAGCGCTACGCGTTGATGTTTGGCTTCAACAACTTTGTTGCACTGGTGATTCAGACCATCCTTACAGTTGTTGTTGTGGATTCAAAAGGACTAGGACTGGACATAGTGACTCAGGTAAGTCCTGTTAACTTACTTCCCCCTTACTGCTCAGCCAATTCATCTTAGAAAGTTGTCAAGAAAGAAATCGCGATGCCAAAGGACAATCTAATTACCTCTTTCTGCTAGAAAAATCTGGGCACCTTGCTCTTCCCTCATGTTAGCCATCATTCCTCCTTTTTGTCTTTTTTAGTGCTGCATTTAGGATTGCAGGTTCTAGTCTTTGACTTTTTAAAGGCAGATACACCAGAACATAAATAATCAGGTCCTGATATCTTACCAGTTCTTGCTGGTTAAGGGGACACCGAGTAACATCCTTTCTGCCCAAAATTCAGACTGATTCACAGATGCAGGATCAACACAGCCACATTTTGTTAGGGGAGTTCTAGACCATGAGATACAGCCTGCTCAAGTAACAAGGAACAGCTCAAGTGACCTGACTTCTAATTCCAGTTCAGAAGCATACCTAGTTTGTATCTCAACATGAAGAGTAGTTTTCCACCCATAATTTGGGCACTTAATTTAGGGTAGGATCTCACAACAGCACCCCTAACTTCAGTCATCCCCATTCTAACTCATGTTGGAGTCAATTGAAATGTGCTGGTTTCTCCATTTTCTCATGGATCTCAGATGGGGCAGCTTCCTACTCCCACAGATTTCAAGATGACAAAAGCTTTTTAAATACTCTGCACAGAGAAAACAGAAGTTACTTGAAAAGATTAATGATTGAATTAAACTCTAAAAATTAAACCTTTAAGGACAGGAATATATAGGACTTCATTAATAGGCTTGGCACTGTTTTTGGAGATACAGAAACAAAGTCATAGTTTATTTATGGAGCCAGTGTGGTGGCAGAAATGAGATGTGCAAGTAAGAGCAAAAAATGACTAACTCAGACTCTTCACTTACACTTACACTCAGACTCTTCATGACTAGGTGGGTAATGAAGCTACTTCTACATTTGTACCGATAGAAAGTAAACAAAAATCCTGTGCTTATCCCTTCCCCTCTCTGATATTTATAGAGAGGCATAATGATTGGAAGCAAGGGGTGCTTCTCCATTCCTGAAAGATGTGCTGTTTGCTGGAAAAGCTAAAATTTTGCTTAATTATGAAATAAAAACTTGAACAAAGAGAAACCATGTCAGAACACAGGTAAATAATATAACAGAGTGCCTGTCATCCCCAGCAGAAACAATATTTCCCTAATGTGTTTTTCACTAAATCTCCTGCTTTTTTCTCATCCTCTCCCAGTTTTTAGTTTATGGCAGCTACTTTGCAGTCATAGCTGGGATTTTCTTGATCAGAAGCATTTGCATGCTTGTCTCAAGCAAATGCCCAAGGGAAATAGCAAGATCCTGCAAAGAGCACCTGAACCACGCTGAAGATGAATCCAAAGAGCAGGCTGTAACTGGGCACCCGACATGGCTGCAGGAGTCAGGATGAGAGGTTTCTGTGGCCAGGTCCTTGTGGGAGAAGAGCTCCTTCTGCAACATGTAGGGAAGAGCAGAGCAAGGTGAAGGTGAAGAAGGTGAAGGTGAAGAAGGTGAAGGTGAACAGAGCCTCCCCAAGCTGTGCTGAATCATCACAGCGCTTCCTCACAACACACGCCAGCTAAGAGATCATAATGGCACTGTGCCAAGAAAAGATAAGTTACTTTAGATTCTTATTTACTTGCCTATAAACAGCTTCACAGCAACAGCCTGAGTACAAGAACAGAGCAAGCACCTTGGTATCCACTGTGGCTCAGCCCCACCTTGCTTGCTCTCTCTCCTGCACAGGGTGCTGCCAGCTGCTCCATGCAGCTCTGCTGATGCACAGCAGTTCAAGGCTCTGCTGCCCCCTTTGCAAAGCTTTGTTCTGTAACAAGGAACAAGGGATGTGTTTGCTCCATGACATTCTCCCCTACCCAACCTCCTCTCTCATTTAAAGATACCTCCTTTCTCATTTAAAAGCCCATGCCCGAAGTGGGCCTTTTGCACAGGATGGTGCAGAAAAGCAGGGGCTGCTGCACAACCTATCTGAGAAGATTCATTAAAACACTGCAAAACCACAATTGTTGCTAAGCCCAAATTTGAAAGGTGCAACCTAAACACTGTATGAAGCCTACAGAAAGCTCAGTCCAGAAAGGAAAAATTTCAGATTCAAAACCAAATGCAGAAGCTCCACTCCTTTCCCAGTGCTTCCAAGAAAATTAAATGCAGGGCTGAGTGTTTTCCTCTTTCCACATGAAAAGATATCAAAGGGGCTGAGTAGCAAGGACCAAGACAAGAGAAGTATGGTGTTGAGAAATTTGGCTAATTCTGCACAGGAAAATTCTAGATTAGTACAAATATCCAAGAAGATTTAGAGCTAAAACAAAAAGCTAGCATCATGTGTGCTTCCAAGTGCCAAATGAGGAGGTCTGCTGATCTTGGCCAAGGATTTGGCAGGGTCAGCATTTCAGAATTTATCAAGAAGCTTCAAGTCGTACGGCTCATTTACTCCAGCACAAAGGACAGTTAGTTCTGAAGAAAAAGAAGAGGCTATAAATGAGTTTTCATAGTCAATGTTTAATTTAAATCATATCTCTATGTTAAATTTATTTCTACACTGCTGTTTGCTTCTAGCTTTAAATACCTACTTCTAACTAATAAAAAAAGCATTTACAGAGTAGTATTTCTCTTGTAGAGGCACAAAGTCTCATTTGCAGAGTCATCTGTAAAGCTGATGTCATCAGCTTTTCATACCATTGTCATATCCTGCAACAAGACAAACTGCTCAGAGCAGACAGGAGAGATCCAATTTGCTTCAAGTCACAAGAAGAATTGCTGGGATTTGATGAAATGAACCCACAGCTCATATTCTAGTCTTTTTGTTTACTATTGTACACTGTGTAGACTTTCTCTGTTGTAATTCAGCAGCATGACCACTGCAGTTGTAAAAGCAGGAGACATACTTTGCATTCTCTGAAGCAGTAAGTATCATTTATTACTGCAGAAGGGAAATCAGGATATTCCTGCCTGAAGAAAGTGGAACAAAGTCCAGGAGAGCAAGGTCTACACTGTATTACTTTTCCTCAGGAGCAAGGAGTCTTGTGTCCAGGCATTTAGTTAGTGAACTAAATGCAAGTGGACTGGAAGTTAGTTAGAATAAGAAAAAGCTCCATGGTCTTTAAGCATTTGGTACAGAAAGCTAACAGTTATTTCTCTCTACAAATCATCTGCCAGAAGGGAAGAAATCAGCAACATTAAGCTTTCTGCTATTAAGACAATAATGGCAGTAGGTAGGACACTGGAGCAAAGAAGCAGGAAAAACTGGTAGAAATAACCAGAGAAGTTCCATTCCAGCTAGAGCTCAGTGCCTTCCATGTGTGTGGGATGCTACTAAGGAACAAGGAAACCCAGCAGATAAAATGGATTTGGTTTACAGCTGTAGAGAATGCCATCTTTGGTAAAAAGAGAAGACTTTAAAAAAAAATAATTTTAAACCATTTTATCTCAAGCTTCCAAAAGAAAGATTCCAAGGTTGGGAGCTGGGGAAGCATTTGGTGAACAGTGAGGGGGAGGCAGAGTGGAGGAACAGAGAAGAAAGAGGGCACCTTGACAGTGTTAGTCAGGACATGATACACTGGAGGCAGAAAAAACATCAAGAGAAGGGTAAGGCTTTGCATTACTCTGGATTTTCACCTGCAAATCAGTATTAACCCAGCAACCAGTTAGAGAGTTCAGCCAAAACAGTAAGATGCACACAGCTACCTGTGCAGTGATGGACACACAACCCCCCTTTGGAGAGGAGCTAGTTAAGGCTTAGCAGGTTACAGGCAAGGCTGGAGCCAAAGGCTCTTTAGATCTGCAGGAAAAGGAAACTAAACAAATCCACCTCTCCTTGCAGCTTTTAGAATTAAACATTTATCGTTCTCCCAGCACACCAAAAGATTCTGTGCAAACATGAAAACCCAGAGCTAAGCACACTGTTCCTCATAGCTATAACCCTGTCTAAATACACACTACCTGCCTTTCAGACATTAGCAGTGGGGGGCACAAGTCTTCCACCAAGACACAGTTAAGCAAACTCATAAGGTCATTTCCAGGCAACAAGGCAGTGAACAAATTGTATCTTTGTGTTCAGATCAGACAAGTATTAAACCAAGCACTGTGTGGGTTACCAGGGACCTACTGCCCCATCTGGACTTCAACAGACCTACCCAGCATCATCTTCCCCCTGGCTCTTTTCCTTTCCCAGAAGCCATTAATCAAGGAAGAGCATGAAACACAGAGGCAGAGCCAAGCCTGGCTTCTCTGAACACTCCCCTGCCTGCTTGCACTACACATTAGAAGTAGTGTGAGAAGTTTCCATACCTGTGGGGAAACACCAGGCTGTCAAAGTCCCAGAGCTGCTCTGCACAGCAGACAGGGCCCTTCCTGCCAGTGCCAAAGCCTTTGCCTCCACTGTCCCCAAACCTCCCCCGAACAGGCTGCAGAGCCAACCCCCTCCTCTGAGGAGCCTGGAAGATGTAGGGAATCCTGTTCAAAACAAGAAGGGTAAAGGAAAGGAGAGCAGCAACATTTCTCTGAAGCAGTGCTGTGTCTACCTGTGAATTGAAAGCCAGAGCTTTTAAAGGTATTTATTAACACAAACAAAATCAAGTGATTGCTTTCTTGCTGTGTCAGTTTCTATTAAACATTAGCTACTTCCAGTCTTAAAGCTTTATCTTAAAACTAGAAATCAGTTTGCTGACAAAACTTGTGAAGGAGAAAGTATCCCCAGCACTCTTCAGGGACAAGTTTGGTGATGAATTATCATTAATATTTATATCCTGTTAACATTTTGTCAAGTTTAAAGAAACCTTTTAGGAAACAGACAAAGCTACTTCTTTCTGCTTCCATTCCTAAAGGTCACTTTCTGACTTCTCTTCAAGAAAAAGTTTTCCTAGGAGGAAACTGCACATGAACCCACAGCAAATGCACCACAGCCACGGCTTTGACAGGTAACTTACTGTCTTTGGAGTTATCTGAGACTGTGCTGGCCACTCAGTTGTTCAGTGCATTTGGAAGGTTTAATATTTGATTTTGAAAAGATAACAGGTATCAAAAGATTTCAAAGCAGATGTACAGAGCTAAGGTTGGGCCAGACTATTTTTTATACACACATATCCACACAATAATTTGTAAGAGTGAGATGATAGAGGCAATAATTTGAAATCAAGTTTCAAAGTTAGGGCTGGTTTCAGTAACCTTCCTCTGGGGCCACTGAAATGATAATACACTACTTATGCTAAATATAAATAAATGTAATCTCACAGTGCAAGTAGAAGTACTTTTGATAAAGTGCCCACTATAAAATGGAATTTAACAATTTAGAAGAAATACTTTGTAAAAGCTTGACTAAACATCAGTCAGTGCTTTGTTTTCATTCTGTTACGGTTTTGGAACATTCTTGCTTCATTTGTTTTCCAGGAATGGTGGAACTGACACTATAAAGCCAAACAAGTTAAATAAGCTTTAAAACCCCCAACCTCTTTAGATTTATTTTTTACTGTCAACTACAGTGAAGAAACAAGTCCCATTCTTTTTCTTTTGACTACTTTCAAAAGTGAAGCTTCCTCCTTTAGATTTGTGAGAAGGTATCACAAGCAGATAGTTCCTGCATCTTTACTTACTGACTCAAATTACTAGGGTGCAAGAAATATTATGAGTATTAAAATATCTTGAAGGAACTGAGCTCACTTGTGAACTAGCTGGCTGGTGGCTTGTATTGTCTGCAAAAAGGCTTGTACTTCTATTGTTCCACTGGGCTCTCAAGCAGCAAATCAACAGAAAAAAGCCTCCTTAAGCCTACTCATTTATTCACAAATGAGGCCTTAATAGAACTTTATTCTTCCACTGTGATACATCCACTAAATTCTAAGTGTGCCATTAAGAATCACCTTTGATAGATAGCACAGACACTGGAGTTTACCACCACCCACACTCCTTGATCCAAGTTGTTCATTAACAAGCTGCATCTGCCATCACTGGCAGCTCTAGTGCAAGGAGCAGGGCTAGATAGAAGTAAACCTACAAATAAAAATCAATTTTTACCAACTGTGAAGAGCATCTTCAAAATTCCTGGTGTTGTCATTTATTCACCACCTTTTTTTTTTTTTTAGATAGACTATGGATTGTTGGAAGGAAGCCATGGGCCGCAGCTGGATTTATCCCACTCTGATCATCTGCATAAATGGATTTTTCTCCACTATGAGGCCATCAGAAGCTTTCCTCACTCCTTATCTGACTGGACCAGACAAAAACTTAACGATTGAAGAGGTATGTAACTATTCTCTTAATAATTAAAATGCTTAAAGCAGTAAGTCTTACAGCAATGACTGAAGGAAAGAGAAAGCATTCAATAATACAGACACATTTTGTCAAGAGATTCAAGATATTTCTGGAAAAGGGTAAGGACTCACCTCTTGCAGAAGAACACTTGAAGTCCCTACATTCTTAGGGCTTGGAAACTACTTCAGTAGTTGCTTAAGAAATGGATGCTTTCAGCAAAAACAGGTCAGCCAGTTCTTCTCCCCACCTATAAGCCCAGAGGAGGAGAAACACTAAGAATTATTTTCACTTATCATGGATTTGATTACACTGACAGTGACAGAGTGATTGCAAATAAGGAAACCAAACAGACTTCCCCTTATGAATTGTTCAATTATTAACTCCACTACAAGACTGTTTTATGCATTCATTACCCTCTGGAGGTCACATACATATTCAATTTTTTTTTTTTTTTTTTCTTAAAAAAAACATGCAGTGTATGTTTCCTTGTTCTGCTCTCCTGTCAAGCCCTGTTTCAGGAACAGGCTCCCCAACAAAAGGGGCTGTAGTTCACAAGTGGCTGAGTCATGGAGCTAATGGTATAATAAGATGACAAGCTCACTACACCCACATACAGCTAATATGAAGCAGCCATTCCTGATGAGTAGTAGCAAACAGTAAGGCAGAATCTCCTAGTACATTATGAAAGATACTAGTAAAAACCAAGGTATTTTCTGAGAAAAGGTATTTGTGGCTTGGGTTATTGTGTTTTGTTTTGGTTTTCCCTTTAATACTATTTTTTTTTTTTAGCCACAAAGGAGATTTTCCTCCTTTACATTTAAAAATGAACAAATGGCAAGATAGGATGCCTTAATTCTGATTTCAGCAAGAGTCCTTAACTCAGTAAGTGTAGTGCAGATACTGGCTTTTAAGCCATACTCATCTCTGGTAAGCTAATTCTTTTCGTTTCAGTCAAATGCCTAAAAATTCTAATCAAAGTTCACAGAAATAGAAGTCAACCAGAATGACACAGTGAACCTGCTGCTCACCATGCAACTCTACTAAAAGGTCAGAAATGAAAAGATAACAAGCTACTATTTTTCCTTCAGGTGAAACAGTTCCTCTCTAGTTTAATTTCTCAAGCAGAGAATGAGTGATCATGGACACCCTAGCAGGTCCAGCACTTCCTAAGACCTCCCCAGATCCTGCAAATGCACATCACAGGAAACTCTCTCTATGGGTGTATCTAAAGGAGGCAACATCATAGGCTGCAGCTGTAGTCAAGCTGCCTGGGAAAGCACTGAGCTTAATAGTGGCAGCAAACAGCACCTTCCAACCTAAATACAAATGAGTTTAAAAAAAAAAAAGAAATTTGTTTTCAGAGCACCTGTGTATTGAAGACCAACTGAAACTTTGCAAAATACTGTTCCAAACACTTGCTCACTTCTTATGCTTTATATTTGAAGAAAACGTAGATGGTGAAGATAGCACAGGAACACTCACCTCAGGAAGTTAAAGTCTGCACAATTCACACAATTCAGTATTTACTGTAACAACCATTTTCCTTCAATACAATCACCAGAAAGCTTAAACCACAATATTTTCACTGTCCTTTAACAAAAAAAAAAAATTCCTTTTTTACTCTCTTCCAGGTCACAAACCAGATTTTCCCAGTCTGGACATACTCCTACCTCGCGCTCCTCTTCCCCGTCTTCCTGATCACCGACTACGTGCGCTACAAGCCCGTCCTCCTCCTCCAGGGCATCAGCTTCATCGTCACCTGGCTCCTGCTCCTCTTTGCACGTGGAGTGCTGGCCATGCAGGCCGTGGAATTCTTCTACGGGATGACAACAGCCACCGAGGTCGCCTATTACGCCTACATCTACAGCGTCGTCAGCACCGAGCGCTACCAGCGGGTGACGAGCTACTGCAGGAGCGTCACTCTGCTGGCAGCCACCCTTGCCGCCCTGCTGGGCCAGCTCCTGGTTTCCCTGGCAGGTCTATCCTACTTTCACCTCAACGCCATCACTTTGGCTTCCGTCTCCCTGGCCTTCCTCTGCTCTTTTTTCCTCCCCATGCCTCGCAGGTCTATGTTCTTCCACAGGAAGGACGGCCCAGAGGCTCTCCCGGCGCCACAGAAAGGCCTCGATTCCCTCAGGCCAGAGGACGGGGGCTCCGGATCTGCCAGGCAGGGACCCGCACCCGAGCAGCAGGCAGAGGGTGCCCAGGCCCAGAGCAGTGTGCTCAGGGTGCTGGTGCAGCTGAGCAAGGACCTCAGGGATTGCTACAGCTCCAGGAAACTTCTCTACTGGTCCCTGTGGTGGGCTCTGGCTACGGCGGGCTTTAACCAGGTTGTGAATTACATCCAAGTGCTCTGGGACTTCAGAGCCCCCTCTCACAGCTCAGCAGTGTACAATGGAGCTGTTGAAGCAATTGCAACTTTTTTTGGTAAGTAAAGGATCATCAGCAAGTACCTGTATCCCCCCCCATGCTGATGGCATTCTTCAGCAATGACTCTGATGCCTGTTTTATTTTCAGTGGGGACCAACGTCAACAACAGCAGCCTCCAATATGTAACATACAAATACTGTGCAAAATATGCTTTCACTGTACAATTTTATCAGTGGGGGGTTCAAAAATAGTCTTAAAAAATATATTTTTCCTTGTTAGAGGAATCTCATTCCACCAAATTGCAGTCCAGAAACACCTTGTCCATTCCTCCCTCAGACACACTTAAGCTAGGTGATTTAAAAAAAAAAAAACAAAACATTTAAAGTGCATATTAACAAATAATCTGTCTAAACACACATTGTTTGGAGCAGTGCATTTCAGGATAAGTGCTCCTGAAGAAAGATCCGTATCCTGATCGATGAGTTTGCCTCTGGATGTGATGTACAAGGAAAGGCTGTGAAAGCTGTAATAGCTTGGCCTTGAGAAAACAAGGGATCTAATTAATGTACATTAATACTGGAAGGGGAGGAGTAAAGAGGACAGAGCCAAACTCTTCCCTGTAGTGCCCAGTGACAGGACAAGGGCCTAGGAGCACAAATTTGTATTGTAATTTGGCCAGAAGTTTCAACATCCCATACCTGGATTTCAAAACCTAGACACCATCCTGAGCACCTTAGTCCAGCTGATCCTGTTCTAGCAGGGCTTGGTGACCTCCAGAGTTCTTCCAACCTCAACTGTTCTGATCCTCATGGGTGATTTGGTCCATTCAAATGGCATTCCTCTTCAGACACAGAGCAGAAGGCATATGGATAAAGTGCAACTTCCTTCATTTAAATAGCTGGGCAGTACCAACAGAGCCTCATTTTTAAGCAGACAAGTATGTTTCCTTGATACCAGGAGCTTTATCTTGTATTTCCACTGGGAACTCTCAGTTTACTCTTTCTCCCTGCAATCAGCATGAAAATCCATTTTACTAAAGCTGTCCCAAACTTGTCAGACTGCTGGTTTGAGCAGTGTTCCCAAGGGCTTTTTTTGCTTTTATACCCTCTGGCACTTTACCCTATTTCAAGTGCAGAAACCAGTACTCAGAACCTTTGGGAACAGCAGTGATGGACAAGAGGGAGAGGCCTGATATGACTGAGTTCTGATGAAGAGGACACGTAACTAGCAAATGAAGTCCCAATTTTACACTGCTGTGCTAGCCTGGCTGAAAATACCTGGGCTTCTGGTACTCTCTGGACTCTTAAATCACTGCTGAATAACCTGCCTGGCCCCTACACACTTCTCTTTGTATTTGAGCTAACCTCAGGATACTGTGTTTCAAAGAGCCTTCATAGATCTAAAGGAGCCTCCCTGTTAAAGAATAATTAAAAAAAACCAGCACACAGCTGAGTTACCTTCTTGCAGCAGCAGATAGGATGACTCCAAAACTGAATAGGGGAGAAAAGTAAATCTCATTACTACAGAGATTAAAAAAAAAATCAAATTTGGACTTTGTTATAACATATAACACATGAATAAGGGCTTTTACTATTTGTGATGGTCAATAAGGCACCAACAAATGCAGTTCATGGAATTTGTCACCAGAAACTGAAAAAGAAAAGAAAGCTTTCATAAAGAAACCATGAAGGAGTGCAATAAATTTCTCCAATATACTTCCATATTTTGGCAGAAAATGCTTAGTGGGATTTATTTTTTTTTTCTCAGTTAAAAAGAATAACAATAGACTGAACACTGATGCCTCCAGCCTTAAGGATGAGGAACTTTTTTAAAGTAAAAAAAAGAAAAAAACCAAACAAGAAGACTTCCACACCACTATCTGAAAATACAAGCCACACCATTATTGAAACCCTCTGTGGCTTTAACAGTCCCAAGAGCTCCTGGCATGGCTCACTGACACAGTTAAGCAATGGTTCTAGAAGGACAGTAAGTGGTTCAGAATTTGAATTGTTACTTTTATATTTTTAGGCTCAGCAACATCCATGGCAGTTGGATATGTCAAAGTAAACTGGGATCTTTCCGGAGAATTGGCTTTGGGGATTTTCTCTGCAATGGATGCTGGTTCCCTGTTCCTCATGCACTTCACAGACAACATCTGGGCATGCTATGCCAGTTACCTTGCATTTAAGGCATGCTACATGCTCCTTATCACCATAGCAACGTAAGTAAAACACACAACTGTTCTAATAACATGGATTTAAATCAGCAAATGTCACGTTTTTAAATTTATCAAAGTTTTACTGGACGTCTCCCTAGAAATAAGATTTAGTGAGTCATGATAGCAGCATGTACTGTTTCTAGCTTATATAAATCTACACTTAAAATTATATAATCTAACCATTACAATAGGTTATTCCAAGTGAGACACAATCTTATTCTGAATTTAGCTGTTAATGATCTTTGTACAACTGTTACCTAAATGGTCCAACATATGCAAGTCTTTATTGAGTAAAAATACTCACTCAGATAAGTAGGATTCACAGAAGTGCCCAAGTCAGAAAAATAAGGACTTTCTGCCAAAATGAAGCTGTTAAAGCTTAGCAAAGAAGACTTAAGATGCTCTAGGTTATGGAAGAATCCACTGTGTACATTAAATTGTCCCCAAACTTCCTGCCATAAGTAAAATATAAGAGTCCACACTGTGCATGGTTAACCTGTACATTAATTTTCAGGTTTCAGATTGCTGTCAATCTAAGCATGGAACGTTATGCTTTGATGTTTGGCTTCAACAACTTTGTTGCACTGGCAATTCAGACAATTCTAACTCTTGTTGTAGTAGATTCAAAAGGTCTGGGACTGGATATCAGCACCCAGGTAAGTTCTATTACTTTCCCCTAAAAGAGGGTTCTGCTCCAGGATCTGCCTTTGGGAAGATACTGGGTAAGGACAGTTTAGGATAGCTTAGGACAGTTACTCACTTGTAAAAAGGTTCCTTTAATGTAACTGGCAGTAGATAATACAACCTATTTGTCCTCAGGCCCTTCCAATTTTGCGTTTCTGCAATGATTTCAAGAGTATTTTCATAGAGTATAAGGGAAAGACGAAGATCTATTACTCTGAATGAGGTTTTTAAAAATTAAATGCTTAATTTTATATGTTTACTATTCAGAACTTTATTGTCAAAATAGCCTAAATAGAAGCAGGGAGAAAGCTGAAAGAATCTATGGGTCTATAACCGAGGCAATTCCAAGTTCCATAGTATCACTGGATGCATCTTTAGGTTCATGCAATTCTGAGAATTAACAGCCTCATTATTATTTACTCCAATTAAATGTCTAAAAATAAAGTTTAACCAACCTTACATGCTGACTGAACTCCAGCTTTCTAGCTTTCATCTTTTCAGAGAACAGTCAAAAAGTCCTCCCTGACTGAGGTGGGGAGAGGATGCATGTAACAGAGTATTCACATCCCCTCCTTCTACAGCCACGTTTGTCTGACAGTATGAAATAAAGCAGCCAGGCTTCTAGAATCCTTTCAACATGGGATCATTTTGGGCCACGGGTGACAGGGAAGGCAAGGCAACAATGGAGCAAACTATTAAAAACTGCTTTTGCTGTTAGGTGACTCTCCTTTCTTCTTCCCCACCTCCATTTCCCAGTTTCTCATTTATGGCAGCTACTTTACACTGATAGCTGGAATTTTTCTGATCAGAAGCATATACACCATCATCTCCATCAGGTGTAGAGATACCAGTGTGGCTGGTGAAAGCATCAACCACTAAGAAAGGAGCAAAAATAATGGCTGCAACCAAGAGCACAGAAGCTGCTGCATCATCAGAAGAGTGCCCATCAAGGAAGACTGGTAACTGGTGAGACAGGCTGTTGATAAGCCCACAGCACCAAGAAAGAGCTTTGTCAACAGGATGGTGTGTTTTGCCACTTTTCTTCACCAGCAGCTCTGATGCCAGACAACCCTCAGACCATCTTCAAGTCAAATTTAATTCTCTCACACCAAAATGTGTATTAGCACCCACTAAGCACAAGACCCAAGTGCACACCGATGCCTGAACCTCACAGCAGAAAAGCTCTTAGAACACACACCTTTCAGTTCCCACTTCTACTGAGTATTTCAACTCAGGCATAAGATATTCAAAAACTTCTAGGGAATCTAAAGAAGCAGTTGCTCCCATAGCAGGAAGATCACTTTTTGGAAAGATTGCCACAGAAAACCTCTGAAAATGTAAAGACTTTGTCTACTAGAAGCTGTGACATGCATTTTTAAAGCAACTTAAATAATAAAATCAGTTTTTTTCCAAAAGACACTACCTCTATGTTCAAAAGCAGACTACAATGCTATATAGCACAGCAATACTACTTTAGTTTAAAAAAAATGGCCAAAGCAGTCATTTTGGATTCCATTCAGACAATGCACTCCTCAGAAATCTTTAGTTCCAGGACTGTTAGGGAAATACATCATTACATATGGATAAACTTACTGATACAGTGACAGCTTTACTGTGAATTTGTTGGAGATGTACAACACATATTAACTTCTTTTAAGGGTCTGAATTGATAAACATATGCACTAATTATGTCTGGAACTGTTGTCACCCACAAAAACTTACTTTTGGAAGCAGAAAACCTTTCTAAACTAGCTTATTTTTAAGCCATGGGGAGACACTTATTTCACATACTCTTCTGATCACAACTAAGTCTTGTTCAGAGACTGTCATTAGCTTACCTAGAATAACTTGTCTTCTGCAGCTAACCATTTCTTGAGTAACTACCCTGCCCAGAGCTTCCAGTGTCCATCATACAGCTATTCTGTCAAAATAATCCAACTTCACTGAACATTTTCCTGATTGATGGGTCACTTCACTTGAGCTAGAACAGCAACACAAAGAAATGTACATATCCAAGTGAGGCATGTGAAAATTTCAACTCAATTTTAAATATATTGCTTTTGCTAATTCATCTGTGTATAAGATTCAAAATATGTACATTTTAACCCAATAAAATGTTACTGAACAGAAATAATGCTACACAATTATTTTTTCTAATATTTATTTTTTTCACCTGCAAACTGTAGCAAAACATGATCAGCTTTATTATGCAGACAGGTATCCCTCTAACATTAGAGATTTAGGCATGTATAAATAGAAGAGCTCTTAGGAAAGGAAAACATTTTGAGAAATGAACAAACCTTCAATTTAACTTCATGACTTCCAATACCAATGGTTAAAATGATGTAGCTCATTCATTCCAAGAGATACAACAGCACCTTAAAGTGGCTGATCTATTTCCCAGTAACATTTTTCACATAACAATGTGTTAAAGTTACAAATACTGATATGCACAAATAGCTATTTTCTAAGAAAAATATGTACAGTACTGCAGCATAATGAATGTGGTATCTGCAATAACTTATTAGCCAATTTTAATATACATGATACCTCTATGTTTTACCTGCCAGTTCACAGGTTCAAGGATGTTACCACAGCCCTCTGTTTTGCACGTTATAACCTGGTGGGGGGTTGATTTTCTTGGGTTTCGTGTGGTTTTTTTTTTTATTTATTTTTTAAAGGTACACAATGCAGGCTTTTATTTTTACTTCTTAAAGACTTCTTCTGTGTTTAAAGCTAATATCAGTGAAACAAGACAACAGTGCAAGAGGCGCAGAGATGTTATGTGACCACATAAGAGTTCTTTTGGGTAAAGTGTCTATAAGGCTATAAGAAAGGATTGGTTGATGAGCTTCCTGTTGGAAATTGTCCTGTTGGTGCACCAGCCTGGAAAAAAAAAAAAAAAAAGAAAAAAAATCAAAGAAGGAAATAAGACAACACTGAAAATATTTTTTTCCATATCGTAAATCATAAATGTATATATACAAAAAAAAGCCTATTAGGAAACATTTCTGGTTTATGCTGCAGTCTTTTTCTTTTTGTGATTCTCTTTAAAACCACAGTATACAAGTACTTGTTTTGAATTACCAGCCTTGCAAATCCCATGTCATTGTAATAATCAATTGCATTCAGGAGATTCACACGCTGCCTTCCCTTATTTGAAGCAAAAACAAACAAACAAACAAAATCTATGTGTCTCTCTAAATTAAGCACCACAGTTCATGCCTATTTGGACATACAGAAGTTATTAATATCATGAAACAACTCACCATAAAAGGGTTACTAGATACTCCAACAGCTGCAACTTGTCCAAAAGGAGTTACTACAGGCTTTGCCTGTCCAAATGCAGCAAAACCTGCTCCTTAGAAAGATAAGTGAGAAAGAAAGATAAATACTAGTAACCAGCCTTCAAAGAGTTCTTTGCTGCAGCTCCCACACAAAAATAAGTGGAAGTTTGGACCACATGATCAAAAGGATTGATCATACATTCCTGATAGTGTTAAGTGTATACAAAACACCACTAGGGCTACTGCTTGTTTGGTTGGTTTGTTTTTCAACTGTCTGGAACTAATCAATTCCCAATTTCTACATCTGCATTCTACATACTTTGATGTTATTTTATCATTTAAATTTAGGGAGAGAGTGTGTATTTCCCAATTTTCTTGCCTGTGTTCTGTGAGTTAGAAAGAACATTCCAATTGGTTGCAGACACTCCAAAAACGAAGACAAAACAATCCTGCTTGCATAAAACCCATGGGAATACTTACAATTTCTCTATCAGACTATGGTAAAATTTCAGTTATATCACTGCACACAGCCAAACCACACAGTTCAACTACCGAGCCAAAACAGAGTGTGAGAACCCATAAACAATGTTATTATCCAGTTCATAGAGCAATAAATACACATCCTCCACTGCTAACTTAGAGAGATCGTTTTCTTTATTTATCTGATGTAAACAAGATTAACTAAAAGGTATAAAACCTACCATTTGGCTGCTGAGGAAAAGCAGTCTGTTGAGGGAAAGCTGCCTGGGTTGGGAACGTTGGCTGCTGGAAGTTGCCACTATAACTGGTAGGAAGACTGTAGGAGGCAGGAGTTCCAAATCCCGCAGGCATGCTCATGGATGCAGTACCAAATGTTGCTGCTGGTAGGCAAAATATCACATTTAATTATTAGTAAGAAATCAGTTGTTTCATGAGACCAATTACTACAACACCGTGTTAAGAAATGTCTCCTAATGCCTCAGTGACCATGGACAAGCAAAGTTCCATTTCTACAGCCACTGAACTTATTTGTCAGGTTGGATCACCACCAGCCAGGTGCAAAATTTACTTTTGCCCATTAAAAATGAATGGAATCACTTAAAATTTACTAGATTTAGCACAGGTATACTTTCTGCAAGTAAATTAATTTTTTACATTAACACGTAGCTCCCCCAGAGGTTTTTTTGTAAGCATCAGAAACAAGAACTTTGGGGCAGCATAAGCTCCTCTGTTTTTCTCATTCTGAGAAAAGCATGAAAATCTTCCCAGTTCAAGGTGCATTACATGAAGTTACAAGTTTTAAAAAAAAAAAAAATGGGATACATGCACCCCTTCTCTCTTTATCCCCTCCTTAATGCTACTTCACAGGAAATTCTCACCATGCACATTATTTGCACACAAAGTTCCTATTGCAAAAGCTCTTACTGTTGTGGTAAGAGTTAAAACAAAAAATCCCCAATTTGACATCTGATTCTCTGCTGAACATTTCAAGTAAAAACCACACAGCTCATATGCAATTCCACATGCCCTCAGCAAACAAACAGGAGCACATCAAGTGCAAAAACATAATAACAAAACCATTATTCTGTCTTTTGGGAGTTATTCTTGAAAGGAGAAGGGTATAGACCTTTTTTTTGATACAAATACAGACACTAGGCATTTTATTCTAGTTCAGCATTACACATTTGAACATTCTCTTTTGACATGTTCAAACTCAGACTTCATAAAAGCTTAATTGCTTTGAAAATATATATATTTAATGCATATATATTTATTATATATAAATATATTATATATTTATTATATATTTAATGCTTAATTAGTGATTGAAAAATTTACCCTAAATGTATTCAAGGGCAAGACAAACTGTTGACAAAGCACAGGGAAAACCAATGCACAAACACACTTCTCATGTTACAGGTAGAGCAGCTATTCAGCAGGAAAACTTGCTAGGAGAACACAAGAAAATGAGCAGTGACTTGGGATATCCCAAAAGGCATCAAGCTACTGTTGGTAGAAACTTGAAGAGTCACTCAACTTGTTAGCATGATTAGAATATCAATAATGGTTTTGTTTCAGTTGCTTAGGAGGCTGGCTACATATGCTCATCTGACTCTTTGCCCAGCTGCCAAACACCCACACCCACTCCATTTTGGAAACCAAGTCTTCCGAAATTCTACGTGCAGAGAACCAGATAGGCTATCGAGAAGCTTTACAAGCAACAACTTTTACAAGCCACAAGAAACTTGATACCAAATGTGGCCACCTACCAAAATGAGCCTGAGGAAATATGTGAGAGTGCATTGCTCCCGAGAGGCCTTATGGAAGCCACAAAGAGACCAGACAATGTCAAATCATTTACACGCTCTTAAACAGTAATTCCTTACTTTTAAATATATATAAATACTTATACACACACATATGCAACAAATCTGTCCATAGCATGACCAGCAATAGATTAAGCTCAGAAAACCATTAGATATCAAAGCTACAAAACACATGTTTGTGTAACAAAAAAAAAAGGGCAGCTTAGCATAAAGGACATGGTACAACTTCACACCTTACACTGACAGGAGAGGATAAAATGTTATCTTTACTTATTCTCTCTGTCACGTAGTACATAACATCAGTGTAGCTCCCAAAAGGATGGAACCTCTGGCAAGCCAAGGATAGCTCCTTAGAAGGGGGAAGGATAGAGCTCCCATATTTAAGCAAATTTAAAGAAGCTACAAGTTCTTGACAATGATTCAAAACAGCACACTTAGGAATGAGGTTGAAATAAGAAAAAAGGTATTTGAGGCATTAATTAAAACAAGTTTAACTGCATAATATCTCAAAAGAGACTGAAAACCAAAGTCGTTTAACCAAGAGGACATGAATTTATCAATTCAGTTTTATCCCAGCAGTTTAATTCAACCTACCTATAACTCTGAACAAAGCACAGTGCTATGTTAAAATGCATACATCAGCAGATTTTCATCTGTGGAAGTCCAGTTAATAGATAAAAAGCAACAAAGTTTAACAGTTCCTTTGCATAAGAAAATTATCATAATCTAGCAGTCATTTAAATCCAAGTTCAGGGTTCTCAAGCAAAGCAAAAGTTTGCTTTTCTAAAAGATGGGGGGGTTGTTTATGGAATTATGATTCTACAGAACCCTCCCCTAAAAAATGAACATAATTAAGGAGTATAAGGATTATATTTAAACATATGCTTTACTGTTAAAAGACCAGTGAAAGGAGGAAATGGGCTGGTGAGGAACTAAGAGCCCAAAAGCCTTTTCTTTCCTGGTTCTAGCCCCAGCTCTTTCAGTGTGAGGGCTGGACATATAAAAAGTATGCTTCAAAGCCAAAGTCTTGAAAGGTGTCCAATTGGTAATACATAGACTACAAATAGCTGAGATAGTATTAGAAAATTTAAGCAGATCATTTTCATATTTCACACTGTCACCTTTTGAAATCCTAGGATTAGGTCAGAAATAAGCAAAAACAAGTAACATCCTGTTACATTCTCAGCCCCATAAAAACCAAGAAGTTGAAGTTGATTTCTTTCAGGCTGTTCATAAATATTGTACTCTACATTGAACAAACACAACACATCAAATAGATTAGAGGCAGATGAAGCAGAAAAATCTGTAAGGATCAGATTAGACAGCTACGAAGAAAAGAAGCAATGCAAGTCTTGAAATAAAATTTCTCAAACACTGCTTTTTTCCTAACCTGTCGCTCCTCGGCTATTGGTCTGGAATGGATTCGTTGAAGGTGCCACTGGGGCAACAGGGGCAGCTACAAATGGATTTGTGGAAGGTGTTGCTGAAAGATTAAAAACATTTTATTTCATTAAGCCTTCTAAAAATAGCCTAAGTCACATTAAGTTTATACAGCCTTTATAGATATGCTTAAGTATCTAAATTATGTGAAAAATTAGAACTTAATAATAAAATGCTTCATTTGAAACGTATCGCAGGAGTACTTTTTTTGGCATCCTATAGTAACTTTACTATCACTAGTGCTATAAAGTATGGCACTATCAAGTAGAAATTAGTAGGATATTTGCTTGCAGTCCACACAAAAGGTGTTAGCAACACTTATATACCTCCAAATGGAGCAGGCACACTCGAAGATGCAGACTGTGTCTGTGCAGTAGCAGCCACGGGTACTGTTCCAAAAGCATTGCTGAAAATAATTCATACATTCAGTGAAGTCAGAATGGCTTAATAATTAAATACAACTTACAATCATCACTGGCATGTAAAAGAAAAGAAATGCTTACATGGGTTTTGCAAACTGCAGTATAACTCACTGATGCCAGGAACTGAGCCCCAGGTGCCAGGGTCAGACCGTAACTAGTGCTAAGCAATGAAAAGTCACCTCCACCAAAAGAGAATCCTGAACAGACACCATCAGCATAAAGGCTGCAAAGCAGAAGCTTTAGGGGTACTTGCAATACCAAGCAGAGTTATGACAGGCATTTGGTATTTACTTTAATGATCTAAAAAAGTGGCTGGCACCATTTATTTTATAAATATCTTAATATTCCTTTTGCCGGGGATGCTAGGATTTTCCCTCTGAATGCAAATCATCTCTGCAGGAAAATGTTAACATCTAAAAGGTTTAGCACATAATGACTAAAAAGATGCAGAGAACATCCTGCTGGTAGAAAGAATTCTTAATTTTATCTTATAATATCCTACCAGACAGTACTGCTATTACTTAAAACAACAGACATGGTTTCAATAGTTCTAAACTCATTTAAAATTTCCCCATTTAGTTAAGACAAAAACCAGGTTTGAGAGGCAACTTGGAGTAACTTCTCTGCATATTGCTCAAGTGAAAGTAGGAAGCCAATTACTTCTAACAAAGTACCTGCTAACATTACTGGTGGAAGTATATGCATTGCTGGAGGTTGCTGTGGAGCTGAATACACTGTCTAATTCTGCTAGAGCAGCATACTTGTCTGAAGATGCACTTGATGGATTTGGGGCTGACAACACAGGACCTCCTGATGCTGACACTACTGTACTGAAGCCACTTCCTTGCTCACTACCACCTGGAAAGAAACCAGATTTAAAGGGATGAGGGTGGTTTCACTTTCTGCCCTGCCAACACTGAAAACTACGTAGAAGTTCAGACAGTTCAGGTTTCATACTTAAAAATTAAATAGGCACTACAGAACACAGGAAAAAAAGTCCAACAACCATTAGCTATGAGCTAAGTGTCACACTCGTATAGAGATTCCACAGCTCCAGTGAGCCACTGGTTTCCTTGGAACTGATGACTCAGTATTACAGTCATCTTCTACTAGAAAACTGAACAAAAGACATACCTTCAAATAATCTATTTCAGAACAAACCTCTACATTACAGAACAACATGAGTTTTTATAAGCCATTTGAGAAGTTGGAGAGTAACTATTTTCTCCTTAACTTAAAATCAACTGTATTCACATATCACTGCTATTAGTTTACAGAACACTAAAGCCAAATCTTTTTGTTGCAGAGAGGCAGGTAATCCACTCTGGTAGTTCTCTCCAACAACTGCAGCTCACCATTCTAAAACCAGGTTGTAGATATTTTCAGCATTGCAGTTGTTTAGATATTTCCACTTAAGAGTGATTCATGTTGGATAGTAAGGAGGTTCCCCCAAAAATGCCATCTGATAATACCCTTTTGGAGTGAAGTTCTTAAAACTTGCATCTCAAGCATAAAGGGTACACTGAGATGAAATCCTACTGGTAATTTAAATAAAAGACTTTTTGAAATATGGTTACTGCTTTGACAAGCACAGCCACCCTTGGGGAAAAATACACATATAGAATAAAAAGAAAGAAAAAGTTAATACCTTGCCCTGCACTGAAGATGTTGTCTAAATTAGCAAGAGCTGCGTATTTGTCAGCGGACTGGAGATTCGGTTTATTCACTGCAGCTTTACTGGCTGCAGCTGCTGTTGGGTTGCTCTGAGAAGCATTGAAGGCTCCAAAATCAGCACTGGAGGATTTAGGGAAGTTATCAAAGTGAGCAAAGTTAGCATTCACTGATCCAGCACTTCCACCTGTAACAAATTAAGTTAAACATGATCAACCCTTCGAAGTTAGAGGAAGTCTTCCCAGCTGTAAGTGAGGGCACAACAATCCCACCTCTTGGAGTGATGTCAGGCAGTATGTTCCCCCACCCCATCCCACATCTTCAAGATGTGCAGTGTTCAGTCTGCAGATCAGGGACCTAAAAAACCCTTAAACTTCAACAGCTTTAAGTCACAGCCAATTTGATCTTGAAAAACTATGTGTTACTTACTAGCTGTTAAAGTAATTTCAACAAGAATGTTCTGCTGGAAAAAATAAAATATTTGTCTGAATATTTAATATCAAAAATAGAGAAGGTTCATTTTCCTGTCATAGTGTCTAATGAATTAGTGATTATTAATTCACATTTACTTGATGGTACAGTCTTTCACCATTCCAGATGTCAGTTGTTGTCTAAGCAAAAACCAGTGCATAGAAGCTGAAAAGTACTATGATTTCATACTGAAGTTGACAGAGATAGTTTAGTTGTATGGTGTTTTATTTTTAGGCTGCAGCCAATCAGGAAAGAGGTGAGGGGGAAGATACAACACAGCTCTTTTTATACCAAGTCTCCACTGAAGTCAGAGATACATTAATAAAAGAGATACATAAATCAATTTTGAAAATTTGACTTGAATCCACACAACTGAATTTCACTTCAAATATGAAACAATGAGCTTCCATCTCTTCATTGTCCAGACCATTTTATCTAGGCAGGTCGTGTACTTAAATTTAAATCAGTTACTCCACTGAAAGCATCATGTTTTGTAAAGGCTGAGGATTCCACTTGCACTACAGGACACACAACTTTCTACTGGCACAATCAATTAGTTAAAACATACTGAACACTAGAAATGAAAGGGCTACACTACAATGGCATAAAATGAAGCAAGCTGAGTTCTCCACTGCGTGGAACTTACTGTGTACAGCCTGGAGAGGAAAAGCTGAAGTAAATTCACCAAAACTGCAGCTAGATGAAAGCGTTCTGAACGCTGGACAGCCAGAAATTGTGTGGGGGTTAAAGTTAAAATAAGAAGGGAGAAAGAAAATTTGAAAAAAAGTTTAAAACGACACCACACTCAAAAGAAAAAAAGGAAAAAAAAAAAAAAAAAGGAAAAGAAAGTCAGTCAGCCAAAGATCTAGACAAACAGTAAGTGTAAGCTCAAGCAGAAGTTCTAAAGCATGATAAAAATAAAGGAAAGCAAAATAAATCTTAGCAATATGCTCTACACATGAAGTCAAATACAGTGAAGTGTGTGCATATGTTACACATATGCATAGATGCACTTTGCTTTTGGTACTGTGATGTGCTTTTGAGTCTACCAAACACTTCTCTTACAAGATAGAGTCAACTCAGTATTTATCAGAGGCAGAATCTTTTACTCTTTTCATACTTATTTCAGGTGTAGAGCTAAGAAGCACAGTGCCATAAATCAGACTTCTGAGAAGCATTAGGAAAAAACAAAAAAAAATCAACACCAAACAAGGAATTAATTTTGAGTTTCCCCAGAGCTTGATGGCTTGATTGCATTATAGCAGGCAGATGCAAGAAATAAACTCAAGTACCTTACAACATAAAGGTAAGGATTACTTCAATTAAATATTCATCAAAAGTGCTAGGAGTTCTACCTGTATTTTGGGGTTGAAATGACTGTCTTGCTGTGGGGAAACCTCCAAAATTACTCGAGCCACTAGACTGTCCAAATGCATCAAAGTTTGCAAAACCCTCATTTGCAGAGTTCTGCGCTGTAAATCGCAAAGGAACAAAACAAACAAGTTAATGGGCATGGGAAATAAACACAAAAACAGATGTATTAACTGAATTCATGGTCATGACAGCCACCAAGGGTTATGCACTACCTTAATTCTTTTTGTATGGCAAAATTAGACATAATACTCTATGACTGAAAGGTGTCTTTCATCAAGACCTCATAAATCACCTTCACAGAGCTGTACCAGTTCAGGCTACTTCTCTCCTGCTCACACATGCTACTACTCTCAGCTGTGTGACTTGAGTTTAACACTAAAGTGCTTGCAGTGGTGGATGGTCAGGGAAAAACAGCCAAAAAAATACCCAATACCAGATGAACCCAACTTCCAGATGGTAGTTTCCAAAACTACTATTTGTAGACTAACTCAACATATCTTTGGAAATAAAAATTAGAAGGTATTCTTGTAACATACTGAGAATACAAAGTGCTCACACACAAGGTGCTGCTTCTTGGATGAATTTAGTTTGGCACCACCTGAGTAGTTTTGGCTAGGTTTTTAAATTCATCTTACTAGGAAACTGTTATAAAAAAAAAAGAGTACAGAAATATGAAAAATACTACCAATGTCAAGAAGACAGCATTCCTAGACAGTACCCACAAAATAAAATCCAAGGAAATTTCCAATAGAATTTCAGTTTTCACCTTCCCTCCATGCCATACTATAGGAGAACATAAAAATTAAACCCATCTAATTTCAAACAAGCAGACATCCAAGCATCCATAGATTCAACAGGAATTGTGTCCCTAACTGCTAAGCTCCACAGAAACTCTTAAGCACTTCCAAGCCAAGAGTAAGGGAAAAAATACAAACAAAAAACCCCCTACATATGGGTAACAAATTACTATCTAAAGCAAGCCCATAAAACACCACCTTCTAGGGTAGCAGATGGCAATTTACAGTATAATGGGGCCAGATTTGTTTATTCTGGAGGGATTTTGTAGATCAAGTATACATAAAGCCAATAAAGTATGCAAATTACTTAGGTACTGTTACTTAGTAGCCATATAATGCTAATAAAAAGATGCATTTTCCCACCTGATTTCTGCATTTGCACTACAGATTTATAAATAGCTATTTTTATACAAACAATTGTGTTCCACAGTGCTGCCAAAATGAAAGTGCAAGTATTTCTCTTTACAGATGATGTCTGACTCTACTTGGTACCACTTTTTACTAAGTGTGCATGCATATGGGGTTTAGATGGCAGTCAGGAACTGGGGCTAATGGAGGGGAGCCCACACAGGAGCAGGTTTCCTGGCAGGACCCATGCCTGAAGGACTGTGCCCTATGGAAGGGGCTCATGCTGAAGCAGTTCTTGGGAAGGGCCCATGTTGAAGAAGTTTGGGAAGGACTGCATTCCATTGCAGAGGAAGGATCCCAGAATGGAGCAGGGGAATTACGAAGCATGAGGAGGTAGAAATGGCAGAGATGAAGTGTTGCAAACTGATTGTAACTCCTACTCCCCATCTCCTCCCAGGGGGAAGAAATAAGAGCCAGAAGTGAAACTGAGCCTGGAAAGAAGGGGTGAAGATAGTTTTAGATTTATTTTTGTCTATCCTACACTATTATCAATTGACAATAAATTAGGTTAGTCTTTCCCAAGTCAAGTCTGGTTTGCCCATGGCAGTAACTGGTAAATGATAGCTCTGGCCTTGTCTTGACTCACAGGCTCTTTCCTCCTATTTTCTCCCTCCATCATGCTTAGGAGGAAGAGTGAGAGGGCATCTTGCAGCCATCCAAGGTACAGTCCACCACAGTGTGAATGTCAACAAGAAAATAAAAAGAGAAATCAAGATCTTAGGAAAGTTCAGTCACAGAATTTCACCTTTTAATTATTCAAGGAGAAGAAGTTTACACAGAAGAGGAATCATTTCTATTATTACCTCATCTGTACTGGTTCAAACAGCATTCTACAGACTACAACTCCAACTTCCAGTTTAGTGGGTTTTGTTTGTTTTGTTTTAAAACAACAGCTTTTTAAGAGGAAGAAATCAAGAACTCAGCTGCACCTTCCTTTAAAAATGAAAGCAATGCTTTTAACCCAATGCAGCAGTTGCACAGGTGCCACTCTGAGACTGATGCTTAGCTGATCAAATATGATTAGGTAAATAAATGTCACCACCATTGTGACAATTTTTCATTTTAACCACTCAGAATACTGTACTGACAATCTTAAATTAGAATGCTCTTGTGTCTCGATTAAAAACTTATATTACAGGCCACTTTTAACAATTTGCTCACTTTTAATCTGAGCAACTGGGCTCAGGTTAAAACAGTAAAACCTGCAAAAGAGTATTCAGATGTTTATCTTGCTTTGGTTTTATGTGGTTAAGTTTAAATCCATGTAGAAGTGGCACATAGGTAAAGACCAGGTAAGACTTGTACTTTCCTGTATCTGAACAATACGTAGATCATGTTTTAAAGGATAAACTGGCAAGATAAAACCTAAGCAAGGTAAGGAAGTGCAGTGGATTGCAGATTAGCACAGATTTCCAACAGCTGTTGTGACTGCAGATCAATGAGACAGTAAAAAGTTAGATTGCTAAAGCTAGTACAAGTATAAGAGCACTAGTCATGGCAATGTAAGATGGCCCTGTGAGGTTTGCACTGGCTCATGTGGAATAAAGGCATGAAACATTGCAAAACCTAAAGAAAAAAACCTCTAAAAGCCTACATATATTAAATTACAAAATTCAAAATAATACCCTAGAAGACTATAGCTCTGTTGTATTGTTATTTTTGCTGAGTACATGCTCTTTCCCCATGCTCAACAGAGTTGTAATGCATTACTACATCTTTTTAAAAATCTTTTCTGCAGGTCTTGTAGCCCCTTAGCTTGTAGGAAGTCTACATGCTAATTTTTTTTATCTTTTATGTCATTATTACCAGTCTGTAAACTACAGAGAACAGTTATCCATAGTCACTTTAAAAATATCATTTAGCCTAAGCTATGGAACTTTGTAAATTAAATACAGACAGTAGACATAAGGTCAACACTTGAGGACACAGCTAAAATGAAGCCCCAAAACAAGAGCACCAGATCCATAAACTTAAAGAAAGTAGTGCTGGACTAAGTGCAGTTTTCTCCATCATCTTCTTTAGTGCATGATTACTAACAAGTATTGCATATTTATGCAGCTCCTTAAATAAGCAGCATTTAAAACTTATTCAAAAATAAGCAATTTATCAAACGAAAGCTGAGTGACTGATCTGTCACACACTTTGTATCCCAAAGGGAAGAACCTGTAACCTTTCATTATTATTTACAGTTAACACTGCCCTGTGGTTACTGCATACAGAACAAGACTTAGAACTGTTTTACCCTACTGAATCAGAAAAAAAAACTTTAAATAAACCATTCTGCAATACACATTCAGCTATTTCTGTCTTTTAGAAACTGAAGTACCAGCCCTGAAACTGTTTTGGGTCCTAAAACTTTGGGAGAAGAGTCAGGGCAATGACTACAATGGTTTACTACTGAAACAGAAAACCAGCCAGTGTAGCTGACTACTCCTATGAATTTCCATTTCCAGCACTGAAGTATTTCAAACATATATTAAAAGACTGTCATAAGATTACATTTATTCTGGAGTGTTCATATTGCTTTTTAGCCTTTTAAAATTACCCAGAAGACGTGCAGTGAAATTTTACCTGGATCTGGAATAGTGTTGAAATATTGCTTTGATGGAGTTTTCATCTCCTAAACCCCATGGAGTTTAATTAAGTGCATATAACTACAGAATTGTTCAGCAACAAGTTTACAAAGAATACATTATCAGGAAGAAAGAAGTATCTGCAGTCTCTTCAGTAATATTGTGCAACATTGCCCAGTTGTCCAAAGTTCTCCCAATATACCTTCAAAAAAATGACTAACATGAAATCTCATGGTAAGGATTTTATAAAATACATTGCAACAGCAATTCTTATTCTGCATTACTGAATTCAGCCAATCACTTGAATAGTTTTTGGTTTTTTGAAAGTTAACTTGGAGAAAGCCTTGACACTTTGGCTCAGATCCTCAGGTGTTCCTCTGGTCCTTTCCATCGTGCTTCCTCCTCTCAGCTATTTAACAATTTCAGGACTGATTTGCAAGAAATACATCTTATTCTTGCTGCCTTAGCATCACTACTGTTTCTCTCAGAAAAACTGATGAAAAGGCCATTCAAACAAGGCAAGCAAAGGTGCTTTCCCACAATTACAATCCAAGTTAGCAACAGTATTATTTCACTGACCACAGAATCAACTTTTTATCTAGGATAGATTTCTACAGCTCAAGATCTTTGGCTGAAAATAAACCCTTAGGGCTCAATATAATTTACAGAAGTCATTCTTTAAGAATTCAAGGCCTACCCCCATCTTCAGTTAAGAAGCTCAATAAGATCAAAGCTTATTTATTCCTTAGGAAACTACAGAATACTACATGGACATGGGTAGCATTCAGTTTTCAAATGGACACACACACAGAAGAAGAGGTCATTCTTTAAACTGAAGAAGCCTTTGTTTTTCTCCTAACAAACTGAGTTGTTTTCAATGCATTTGAACTCCCGTGAAGTTTCTGTATCTGCTCTCTTTCCATTCATGCTATTCCTAATAATTCTCAAAAGGCAAATTGAAGGTCTAATAGCAGTTTCTCCTTAAATTGTTACTCATCCTCTTCACTCTCACATAAAGAATTTCAAGTTCTAGTAGTAGGCAGCAGTCTAATCATACATATCATAGAAAATAGCTTTAGCAACTCCCATTTCAAAAAGCAGGATTATCAGCCTTTATGTCTTCAACCTTTCTTCGTAGAGACTTTAGGGAAATCTTGAGCAATATAACTTAAGTTGCAGAAAGTGCACATTTAGGAAGAAGTTCAGACTACAGGAATCAAAAATTAAAACCACATTTCATACATTTAAAAGGGATACAGTGTTCAGAATACTTACCTGTATGACTGTTGAAGTGTGCAAAATTAGCAAAGTTTGCTGTCGCAGTTGACTGAGGAGGAGCAGAAGCAAAGATATCTGAGCCAAGGTCACTGAGGAGGTCAAATTGTTTCTTTTCCTGCTGTTGCTGTCCTTGAGATCGAACTACAACAGGAGACTACAAACAACATTTCAATTAGCTGATAAAATCTGGTGTTTCACCAACTGACTTTTGCAAAATATGAGGACAGAAGGAGCATATTTCATTAACAAGCTATTAAGTCCTGATGTTTATGATGTATACAGAACAGACCCTCCTCCTATAGTACACGGAGGACAATCTATTTATGTTCCCATGGTGGCTTTTAAAAGAGCTCTACAGCAGATTTCCATGGATTAAGAGGGCCTAGAAGAATAAAGTAGCAGCATATAAGCAACTTCAAATTATGCATTTGTATAGTTTAAGTTTCAAAAGACAACCAATCAAGCTGGAAAACAGTTATAATCACTGCATTCTGAAAAAAGGCTTTAGAATTCAGTGCAAGGGGAAAAAAAAAAAAAGAATTACATAGCAAGGCTGCAAGCTGCAAATTCCTACTGTTTGAGGCCTCAGAGGTCAATGCAAGAGTACGCTGTATCCTAAAGATAAAAGAGTTTTTAAAAAGACTGTCTTCTCTCCAAACTCTAAGTACATAGTGCTGTCTGGCTTTACATAACAGCCCATACATCCTCCCTGAAAGCCACTTATTAAGGCAGTTATCAATGGGGAGTAATAATGAATGTGTGTGCTTTTCATCCACTTAAACTGATCAGCCATTTTATTGTTTTCAAATAAAAAAAATGTGAAAAAACATCACATTAGGCTCAAACTGTAGACAAATTTATGCAAAAGACCATAATTAAACTGCATATATATATTTATTTATTTTATAAAAATAAATACTTACTGAAAATAAATATTTAAAAGAAAAATCAACCTGGTCAGTGGAAACAAGCTTAACCTGATCTGCAAACACCTGAGCACTTAAACAAAATACATCAAGTTCTCTTTAATGATCACATTAGGTAACAGTTGCTGTTGCAAGAATTCCTGTGCCACTGGAAGTGCTGCCGAAGAGTTGAGTGCTCCTCAGCTCTGTCACTACTCACTTGGCTAGGTGTGCCCTTGTTTAAGTGCAGTGCAGGTGCAGCTTCTCCCAAGAGAGATTTGAGTGGCTTCACCTCAGGTGTGCTGCTTGTACTACTGGCAGAAGACCCAGATATGGATGCATGGACTGATGCCACCACCTTTGCTTGCTCTGGAGGAACATACCTACATTCAAAAAGAGCAATGTCTGTTACAACTTATAGAAAAAAGGTTATGATCACAAAGGCTCAAGTGTGAGAACTTGTAAATCTTAGGTCTGCTATTCTAAGAAATTAATCTGACAAATTCTATTAGTAGTTTGCAAAACACCAGTGATTTAAATAAGCCAGGTATTTTTTAAAATAAAGACTAGAATTCCAAGTCATCTATATTTTATAGCACTTAATTAACACAAAGCACATGTGCCTTCCACCTCCTAATTGCAGGAAGCAGAACCCTTAATTACACTGCTGTTGACATCACCTTAAGCCATTTTTGTTCCATCACTATGAACTACACTTATAGAAACTTCTTTAAAAAGTTTCTTCTCTGCTTCCCAGTCTGAATAAAGTTCAGAAATCATTTCACTTTGCAGAGCTGTGTCATCTAGTCCAAAAAGCACACAAAAAGGAAAGCCCACTGAAGAACATGAGGATAACAGTCTGTCTTCACCCCTTGTCAGAGACAGTCTTTACAATTGCAAAGCTATCTTACCATCTTTTCTTTTCATATTTTTCCTGTAGAAATTCCTTTACTTTCTGTGGATCCCTGAAGTCTGGAATTGCTGATGATCTATCATCAAATAGGCCTAGCCAAATCTGTTTGCACACCTTATAAAAAGAAAAAAAGAAACACACAAAACAGACAAACAAAAAAGACAGAAAAAGACAAAAAAAACACAGAATTAATCAGAGAAAATTTGTTAATTCAAAACCTCTTTACATTTACAACTGTTAACACATCATACGATTAAAAAGCATGTGGCTGCACATTTTTTGTTCCAGACTATGCTTCTTTAAAAACTGACTGGTGCACCATGTACTGCTCTAAATCCTTCAAGTTGAAAGACCATCTGTCACAGCAGGGCAAGCAAATCCTAGCATCCTATTTCACCAAATACCCCCCTTTTACAAAATATTTCTAGTATGTACCCAGGAAGGGGCAAAGGACCCGATTTCTACTTGTGATCTTAAGCAGTCTTCTCCTTCACCTAATTCTACACCTTCCCTTAACCTGTACTTCAGGGTTTAAACTGTTTCAACAGATTCCATACACCACAAGCCCCAGATGGTGGTGCTTAAATGACTTAAGGTTTAGTATTTATATTTACTACTTGAGTATAGGAACTTCTTTTTTTAACAGCCCTTATTACCACCATGCTGTTCCAATGATATCATGTATATTTAATTTGAGTGAGGGTATTTGAGAAAGGGCAAAAGTACTCTTGCTCTGGTTTAATGTTCTAATTGTAGTTGTGAGAGGAAGTTGAACCAATTGCAAAATTCTCAGTACATTCAGCTTTGATTCCTGATCAAAACAAGAGGAAAGGAGACTCTTCTCACAACTAAACAAGACACAGTTGTCACACTTCTGTTTTCCTTGAGGACTTAAGACTGCTCTGCAAGTAACCTCAATGTGGATGCTAACTATATACCAAATATCAGCTGCCCTATAAAACCAGACTATTTTAAAATAGTTTTTTTCCACAGAAGGGGAGTCAAAAAAGCTTTATGATGCATACCCTTTCTTAAATAGCCCTGATCATGTCTCCTGTGTTGAGCTCTATTACTTCAATTGTGTCAGGTTTTCAGCATTGTCCACCACCATCTCCAGAGAAGCACATGTTCTAACATGCCAGAGCTGCATAAACTGACTGCCATGAAAACTGGCAAATGAAGGTACACACTGTGATACTCCCACTCCTTATATATTCCCCAGAGAGATGCTGACTTATTCAGGTTCTACTTTATCTGGCCAGCTAACAATTGTAGCAACCTAATATCTTTGATAGCACTCGTTATCAAATGTGATGAATCTTGCAGGCAATTTCCAAGATTGCTCAGGATGAAAAAGATCAGACAGCCTAAGAATGTATTTCATGCTTGATGTCTTTTTTTCATATAGCCTGCTGGCATGCCCAATGTTGGAGTAGTTTTTGGAAGAAAATGGGCATGTGAGCAATGCTGACTACTTAGCATTAGCCAGAGTGAGCTACAGGCCCTGAGGCCCAGCTGCAAGGTTATTAAAATATCAGCTACAGGCAAAAGCTAAGGGAGTTGGCAACAGAAAAGAACAACAGGATGGGAAAGCATCACATAGACAAACAGTTGTATTTAACCAGTTAGATAGTGCCCTGTGGCATATGAAAAATGTGTTGTACCAATCAGCAATATGCTTATATTATGTTATCAGCCTGAATGTGTATAAAAGGGCTACCACTACTCTCAATAAACAGCAATACTTTGATTATATTCATCTGTGGGTTGTCCACTGATCTCCCACACCAAACATTCCCAGTCCTTATTGTCTTCTACTGGATAGAGACAAACAACAAACAGCAAAGAAGCTAATTCACAAAAAATACCTCTAAATTAGTTATCTAAATAGTAATCTAAAAATATAATGAGTAGTTTCTATTTCAAATAAACTCAGCTATTCAGTATTCATTTAGTGACTGTACTCCAAAAACAGGTCAAGTGCAATGCACTCCTGAGTTTGCAAACTAAGTCATTATCTGCAGAACAGTAGTAGAAGAAACAAAACAAAGTATTTAGTACTTCCGACAAATTCACAAGATACAACTTAGTAAAAAAGGTTACAAGTCTGTTCTAAAGTAGCCAATAACACCAAACATCTTAATAGTGGCAGTTTTCAACATATGCACTATATTTTGCTGACAAAATCTGTAAAGGCAGAACATTTACAGGTATAGCTTTAAACATATGCAGTGTGGATATTCTGGTGTGGGTCAGCAGTAGCATTTCTATTCTTTCATTTCCAAGTGTAACTATACCACCTAGTAGTCATACGATGACTACAAGCCCTGTTTATATGTAGCCACAGGATACCTGGCAGGGGGGAGTTCGTAGTGTTTGAACCTACCCTGTCCTGCTCCACTCACTCCCACCTGCACAGATTCAGTATTGGAGGGAACATCAGGAAACACTGAAGGAAAGAAAAACTTACACCTAATTTCAAACAAGCAGAAAGAAGTGGTAGAAAATCCTGCACCTGGCAGACTCAAACTCAGGCCTGCACTACATGATCAGCTTGCATCCTACCTAAGATGTCCTGGTAAATGCAAGAGATCATAGAATGATAGAATGGGCTGGGTTGGAAGGGACCTCAGAGATCATCAAGTCCAACCCTTGCTCCACTCCCCCCGTGCTTCCCAGCCCATGGCACTGAGTGCCACATCCAGGCTCTTTTGAAATATCTCCAGGGATGGAGAATCCACCCCTTCCCTGGGCAGCCCATTCCAATGTCTGATCACCCTCTCCACAAAGAAATTCTTTCTAATGTCCAACCTAAACCTCCCCTGGCACAACTTGAGACCTCTTGTGCCCTCTTGTCTTGCTGAGAGCTGCCTGGGAAAAGAGACCAACTCCCCCTGGCTCCAACCTCCTTTCAGGGAGTTGTAGAGAGTGATGAGGTCTCCCCTGAGCCTCCTCTTCTCCAGCCTCAACACCCCCAGCTCCCTCAGCCTCACCTCACAGGACTTGTGCTCGAGTCCCTTCACCAGCCCAGTTGCCCTCCTTTGGACCTGCTCCAGCACCTCAATCTCCTTCCTGAGCTGAGGGGCCCAGAACTGGACACAGGACTCAAGCTGTGGCCTCCCCAGGGCTGAGCACAGGGGCAGAATCCCTTCCCTGGACCTGCTGGCCACGCTGTTCCTCAGCCAGCCCAGGATGCCATTGGCCTTCTTGGCCACCTGGGCAAGATGCTCTTAGATACACAGATCATGCCATTAAATTACTCCTCCTACCACCCAAAAGAAGTCAGATCAAAGAAACTCACAGTTATCATGTCACCAGGACCACTGAAACCTGTACCCAGATCAACTCACAGCAACAGTAAACCACAACCCAGTTTTTCACCTTTCTCCCTCCCAGTTTTTAGCTTCATTTTCACCCTGAACTGTTTAAGCATTCAGAAGAAGGGGAAAATATGAACGAAAAACAAACCCAAAGCAAAAAGATCCAGACTTAGTCACACATACTTCCACAAGAAGTTCCCATTATAACAGTTTGACAGCAGGAGCCACACAAACATAGGTGACAACATCTACTTTACCACAGAGATGCAGATTATATTTTATGTAAGTTTCCTTACCTAAAGGGTTCTCAGAGAAAGTACAATTTCTTCAAAGTCTTAAATACAGACAAGTCTTTCAGAAAGCCAAATGTTAAAGCTTTAAGATCACACAAGAAACTATTAGAATACACAGTTTTGTCTCTTTCTGTATGAAGTACCACACAATGCTTTGAACATCAGCGGCCATTTCAGGCAAGCATTCAGAACACAATAAAGGCCTCATTGTCTCTCCTTGCTGGCTGGTGACCTGTGTGCTCTTTCTAGCTATACTTCTGTTACTATCATCTGACTTAACAGGGATCCACAATACTGCATTGATTATGCTTCAAGTGAGCCATAATGCACAATATTCAGCTATCTGCAAAAAATAGTAACAGTACTGTGCTGTGCAATACCACAGGATGAAATAAAAATTGGAAATTTTTATTATTACACATTAATTTTTATTAATGTGTGACCTCAAACATTAAAATTTGGAAATATACAGAAGTCCTACTGTGCTACAACTGCTTTTTGAAACAGTTGTCTTTTAATGGTCTTAAAGTAAGTCACTAAGTACTGAATCCTAAGCACATAAAAGTTTGTGGTGTTAAAAGTTAATATACGAATCAAACTATCACGTTTTTTATTTCAAAGCTATTTAAAAGTTACTCTTATGATAAAGATTAAGAAAATCTGTGCTGTACAATTTACTGTTGGAGTTATGGTGGGGAATGACTACTTTTACATCTTTGGTAGCCTGATTATTCCTCAGTAATCACAGCTTTTAAATCCACTAGCTCAATCTGACAGAACCTGAGTTACTAAAAGATTGTACCAACAACAACAACAAAAGAGTGGAAATGCAGAAAAATCAGATTGGCTCAACCTGAGCTTCAGTCCTGGCCTGCCAGCTGCTTAGGAAGGACACCTGAACAAATCAGCTCACTTTTGTTTTAACAGCAGGGGCTGCCCAGTCTTTAGTTGCAGGAGATGAGGCAAAGTGTGCAAAAAAAGCAGTAAAGGCCACATAAATCTACACAAAATCAAGTTTGTTTATAATTCAGAAGAGTGTATGCTTTGAGAAATTTGAATTTGATACCCCAAAGAGCACGTATTATTTTAAATAACCACTCCAAGTCATACATAAAACAGACTTGCAGAACTGATTCAGAAAGTGCTACTGCCCAAGTTTCATGACAAATTTCAAGCTCTGTTTTGACAGAATTATTCATCCCTTTGCATTTACAGATAATCCAGGAAGAAGCATCTCAACTCACCACAAAGTTACACAACATTATAATTAAGGTACCGGGGCTTACAAATTCTGTGGCTTTCTGAAATGCTTCTACATTGCACCATCTTCTTGGGGATACTCTGGTTCAGCCATTTAATACTAATATTGTTCTTTCTGCAACAGCAGCACAAATAAACCCTCTGCTCAAAAGCTCTGTTCATTCACCAAAAAGCCTTGCTATATTTCTCCTTTTGGTAACCAAAGCCCCATTAAACAAAAAGCTCTGCTTAGAGAAGAGTCTGGCAAGCTGGAGCCAAGAGTAAACATTCAAGTTATGTGGAAGCCCCTAGAAACAGTGGAACATATCCAACAATCCATAATCATTGTCCACTGTCCCTGGAAAGTATAATTAGTCCATGTCCCACTGGTTCACCAGTGCAAGGAGAAAAAAGAGAGCATTGAAGTCAGAATGATTAAGCGAACACAGCATCTCAAAGTCTACTTTTGTTGAAGGGTTGACAGAAACAAGACTTTGAAGTTCTGGCTCCCTCTCCTACATTGTGGGAGCTGCAAAGTAACAAGACAAAGCAGAGTTTTAACTTGTCAGGTAACAATAAGCAGAAAACAAGATTTAGCATTTATCTTCAGGAAATTTAAAGGATCATGAGAATCCTTTCACCACTGGTTTGGGAGGAACAGTAGCACTTCTCTGCCAACAAGCTCCTATCTTGCCATGGATGCCATTAGATATTTAGCACCTAAGTATCAGGAAGTTAAGAATTAGATCAGTAAGCACAGCAGAGAGGAAAGAGGGAACAAGAACCACAACCAGCTTCAGCCTACTCATGCTGACCTAAATAAAAACCCAGGAGGTAGCGAGGCAGAAACTGTGAGATGCCATAACTTAAATATATCTTTGAAAGGAGAAATTGGGCCAAGTGCATCTTGTACGTTATAATAAAAGTCTCTACCTATATTTCTCTTCATGCCATTGGCTTGCCTGAATCTGCATTCAACAACTATTCTATTTGAGGAAGAAACTGCTTTTTGCTAGAAAAACTGCATTTACCTTATTTTCCATATGCTATTTATATTTGTAGTCCTGCAGTTTGAGTAATTAGCCTTGTTTTCAGCTTTAACCCAAAGGAACAAAAAAACTCATCACATTCATTGTCCATCTGGTACTCCACAAACCAAAGCTGACCAGAAAGTCTTCTGGTTTAAAGCCCACTCTCACAGTAACATTTCAAGCCTTCAGGAGGCCAAGCAAGGCTCGAAGTCAAAGATGAAAACAAATGTGGTGTCTGTGTTTTCGGAATTTAAAAAAAACACCTCAGCAGAATCCATCAAATTTTGCAGAATGCCCGAGACAATCAGATTTCAGTGATTTCTGTTCCAGTGCTACATACCTCAACTAGCAAACAACACTTCACCATGACATAACTACTTCACTGATAGAGCTTTCCAGTGTGTGTGGGAAGGTGGATATGGGAGAAAGGCCTTCTGCTTACACAACACATTGAGCCACCACACTTCAGAAATTCCTGGTAGCATAGCTGTGCTAGTTAGGAATAATAAAACTCAGTTAGGCCAGCAATTTTTTTTTTTTTTCTCCTGAAACCACCTTCTCTTGTATGCAGTGAAGGCTGCAAGGCAAGGAAAAGCTATACTAGGAAAAGTACTTCTGCTGGTAGAAGCTGCACACTTCTTGTGTGCATTAGAGCACTTCTTGTTTAGACCCAGGCATACCACTGCAGAGGCAGATTACACATCAGTCTAGTTTGAAAAGCTCTAATGAGACAGAACCTTTCAGGAGTCTGGTAAATGCCAAATTAGATTTCTTCTTCTCCCTCTCCACATGAACAAAATAACCTTAGTTACACACCAAATACTAAAAGTGCAAAGAGCTACAGATTACCACACAACAAAACTATGTTCCAAAACATAAAACTCACCTCAGGAGTGATAGCTTTGTTTAGTAATAGAGCAGTTCTGATGTCAATATTATTCATTCATCTCTGTAAGTACTGCCAGCATACTGGTTTCAGAACCAGTTTGGGTCTGAAGCATGGAGCCCAAGGTACATTAAATCCTGGTAACCAAGACAAGGTGTGTAGAACAATCAGCTCATGTATCCCCATCGTATTAGCAGACCCAGGGCTGTACTAAAAGGACACCTGACTGCACAGCTCATGCTGTCAGGACTCATCATCTCCAGCTTAGCACTGCTCTTTCAGGCCCAGAAGCTCACCAGGGCTTCTGGGCCACACTCCACAGTAAAGGAGATTCTAGGAAACCATTTTGGCCAGGCCAAACATCAGCTCTGCAGCCCCACACTGCTAGAAGTTGTGCAACTGCAGGTTCTCCCAGAATCTACAAATGGAATCTAGCATGGAAAACTGGTAAGAAACACTTGCACAGGTGCTATCAAGAGTCAGAAGCACTGGCACAAAAACCCAAATTAAGCACTGCTAAATTAATGGCAGCTGAGCATACCCACACAGCCTGCTACCCATTAGCTCATGTAAACATGAACTTAGGCCCCAGATGAACAGATTTTCAAAATACACTGCCATCCAAATAATTTTCTTCCACCATATGCATATTAGAATATGCTGTTTGGAAAGATTATAAAACATATGGCACTGTTCAAATGTATAGTATAAAAATTAACAATGTGACTGGCCTGCCTCATGATACTATTTTTCAGCTTCAGGGAAAAGCTTCTGAATAAATATTCAAAGCTGTAACAGCAACATGAGAGGAGTACCACCTCCACCTTCTGCAGAGAGTTCACTTTCTACTATCATTGCACTACTGAATCAGAGGCCTAATCAACTTCAGCATCATTTGATTATGAGTATGCAGAAGGGAACCAGCTCCATACCACTCTCTCCTCGTTCCTAACATGAAAATACAGTGTAAAAACACTTCACACAGCTCATGATGAAGAGAACAAGGAGGGGGGAAAATCCTACCCAGTGAGTCAGAGTTGCCTTTATCCTTCTCAAGGATTTCAGAAAGCACTTCAGGAGTATCAGCATGAAGATGTCTCAGCTTTTCCTGCAAAAGTGAGCTAGCCCCAACATTAAGAAACCAGTCTGGACATCTTTCAATACCCACAGATAAGTAAGGAACACAAAAATGCAGGTGTCTTCCAATATGGTAAAAAGATTGAAATTGTACTTGAGGTAAAAACTTGTCTGCAAACAGTTCAGGTTATCGGTGCCAGAAAGATTTTCCTTGGGTGATATATATACAGGGGAGAAGATGGTGTCTCACACCTGAGAAAAAGCTGCTTTGAATAATCTCTTCCAAAGCAGTTGTTTAGTAACTAAATGTTTACCCACATGTGCCACAAAGATCACAATTTGTTACAATTTAAGTAAGTTACTGTTTTGGAGATTAGAATTATTTATTTTTTTCAAAGAAAACTTCAGCCTCATACATTGTCCCTATAAATGCTCCTTGAAGGAGAGTGGAGAACTGCTTCCTCCAAGAACAATTGAACACCTTAGTAATACCTTTACCTCACAGCAGCTTTCTTGCTATTTTTTTTTTTTATTCTGAACAAGCTTGCTATTGTACACCATGACCTACCCATCTGGAAGCAAGAAAACTTCCCAGAGGCATTGGTATGTTGGAGAAAGACTGTAAGGACAAAGTGGGAAAATATTTTACAAGCTACAGAATAAATGAAGTTAAACATACTAGATTACATAGAAATATCCTCAACATTTTGCATAGCTGCACAACTAAAAAACAAATAAAGGTTACAACATCTAAACCATCCAGTGATTTTACTTTCACATCCACATTCTAAAATATTGGACAATTGTATATTTGAACAAGTGTATATATTAAGAAATTATATTTTCTAGAATAAACAAGAGACTTATAGTGAAGGGCAAGCTAGAAAAAGAAGGGGTTCTTGGTGAGATGGGATGAATTTCATCTGCCCAAAACTTTATCTTATCTGCAGGTGAGTATTCCAAAGTTCAATACCAACAAGAGTAAGCAAAATGCTTATTTAACTACTTGCAGTTTACAGCATGACAAAGTAAAAATGTGTTAAGCTGCAATATTCTAAGTGTTTAAAACATCATCACTTCTGTCCAGTACATGAGCAGCTGTTAAATATTCCTTCTGCAATTAAAAATAACCATTCAAAGTGAATATAGAATTAAGGCAATGCACTGCTACCCAACCACCCAAAATTAAACCCAGGTGAACATCATCTTCATTTATAAGGTAGCTCATTTAAATGACTGCAATACTTTAATTAGAGGAATAAGTACTAAAACCACAAAGACTCTTGCTTCTGAAGCCTCATACAGCATTGCAGAGATACATGAACTTTTTTTTATGTCAATAATGAATTATGTATCAGCTAAATCATCAGGACTGGCAGAATATTCAGGTCTCTGATGAGAAAGACAACCACTAACCAACTGAGGAGGGTAAAAAATGAAACTGATAACATTCTCTATTGCAGATTCAGTGAAACGACTGAAATGAAAACAGGTGCAGGGAGGTAGGAACACACACATTTTCCTTTACACTTAAAGCTTAAAGCAAAGTTGGAGTTAACAATCTAAGCTTACTGAAAGCAGCTCCAACACATTGTATGTAACCCACAAAATATCCTTTATTATTTTCCCTGTGCAAAATGCAGCAATACATGCTATACATGTATGATGTATATACATATACATACAATATTATACAGCTTTAACATGTCAAAACAATTTAAAAGAAAACTAGTCAAAGCCATTAAGAGCATTTTATAATGCCTGTAAGAGTTAGATCTTGTTCTAGCTCTTTTTAAAGGAATCATTCACTGTAAGAGTCATTTCAACAAATAATACATTTACTAGGACAGAAAGAGAAATTGCTGCTTCTATTTTCATTCTTCAACCTGACAGCTGTGAATGGGACAAGCTTAACAAAGTGAAGTATCAGCCTTTTCAGCTAATGATGGGATTTATCCCCACAAAGCTTCACAAGAACATGTTAATAAAGACACTCTGTAGCCTATAATCAATAGTTCTACTAAAGCAGAACACAGGCACAATCAAAGTGAAATACAACTTTTCTACAGAGAAGCAGCAAAAGCTGCCTATAAAATCCTCAGTTCCATTGTACAGTATTAAAAGACAAACTTCATCTTCAAGTCAAAAACAGCCACAAAGCTTACATGTCCCATAGAGCCAATCCAACTTGTACATCAGATTTAGCTTTCATATAATTAAAAAGAGCAAAAAGACAGCACACTAGAACTTCTTGTCTTTAAAGACAACCCAAGCCACTTTAAACATATAGACACTTACTAGATATCTTTTGAGGACAAAATTCTCCCTTTGCTTCTTCACTTTCAAGAAGCTTCAACACTAAAGTATTTTCATTAAATAAAGAGACTATATAAATTACTAGACTTTGACACCTACTCTGAAGAAACAGAGCTACAAGCAGCAAATTTATTTTTGTCATGGTACACTCTTTCAGGAAACATTGCTGCAGTCAGTCTCAAGGTCTGAGTTGGCAGGGAAAAAAAAAAACCACAAAACAGGCAAATGCATATTTTGCCTTACACAAACACAAAACTGAACTCAGAAACACTGATCATATGAATCTAGATTGTCAGGGTTGAGCAATAACACATAACATAATGATAATCAGCTCTTTAGAGGTATCTCTTCAAATTATGTTGATTTTAAAAAAGCATTTTTGCTATGAAAAAATAGTGTTTTAAAGTTTAATACTGAAGTGCCAAAACCACTTACATGCTCCAAAAAATACTTACTTCATTTCCATGTTTTTGCAGAAATTCTATTTCCTGTTGTGTGAAAGTAGTCATTGAAATTGACTTCACCCTGTGGGGTGGATTCAAGCCCCGTCTAAAAGAAGAAGAAGCAAGAAACATTTAGTCCATGTTGAGGAAATCTGCCATCAGACAATCAGTTTTAACATTACAACCAGAATTCAGTTTTAAACTCAGGAACCATCTCTCAAAAAACACTCATTTAGACACTTCCATGCAACTTAAGCCTGTGTAAGCTCACCTTAATATATCATTCAGCATGCAATGTCAAATAATTGAGCTTCAGGGGAGACAGATTTTTATAACTGGATATGCAAACTCACTTTGACCCTTTCTATGCAAACTTATAACCACAAAATTAGACTTATCTAAATCTTAATCTGCTTCTACAAACCTGTACACCCTTGTCTTTACCTCTTCCACCTCTCAATCTTGGACCTCTCTGTTGTAGTTTTCTTTCCCTCCCACTTCTCCCTTACTTCAGCCTTACTAGAACTTGTAACAGATAACTAGATTGCTTCAAGCTCAGCTCCCAAGCTCAGTCTCATTTTCTCTTCCTTTTTTTCCCTCTTACTCTTGCCTTAACTGTTTCCTCTCAGAATCCCTTTCTAGGTTACTACTTTTCTGCCTCTCCATCCCAAGGTCTGCCTTCCTCCTCCTCCTGAACACTACACAAGTAACAGCAACAAAACCAAAAAGACAATCATAGAATCATAGAATTGGCTGGGTTGGAAGGGACCTCAGAGATCATCAAGTCCAACCCTTGATCCACTCCCCCCGTGGTTCCCAGCCCATGGCACTGAGTGCCACATCCAGGCTCTTTTGAAATATCTCCAGGGATGGAGAATCCACCCCTTCCCTGGGCAGCCCATTCCAATGTCTGATCACCCTCTCCAGAAAGAAATTCTTTCTAATGTCCAACCTAAACCTCCCCTGGCACAACTTGAGACCTCTTGTGCCCTCTTGTCTTGCTGAGAGTTGCCTGGGAAAAGAGCCCAACCCCCCCCTGGCTCCAACCTCCTTTCAGGGAGTTGTAGAGAGTGATGAGGTCTCCCCTGAGCCTCTTCTTCTCCAGCCTCAACACCCCCAGCTCCCTCAGCCTCACCTCACAGGACTTGTGCTGGATCCCTTCCCAGCCTCCTTGCTCTTCTCTGGACCTGCTCCAGCACCTCAATCTCCTTCCTGAGCTGAGGGGCCCAGAACTGGACACAGGACTCAAGCTGTGGCCTCCCCAGGGCTGAGCACAGGGGCAGAATCCCTTCCCTGGACCTGCTGGCCACGCTGTTCCTGAGCCAGCCCAGGATGCCATTGGCCTTCTTGGCCACCTGGGCACACTGCTGGCTCCTCTTCAGCTTCCTGGCAATAATGTTTTTACTGTGCTCTCAGATGAGAGATGCCACTACTAATGCAACAGCTTAAAACTTCAGCAGCTCTGCCTTAAACAAAGATTGGCACCATCCTCACATCCACACCACAGAACTGCAGCAGCAGAGCAAACAAACTCAAGTCACTTGTGCTGCCAAAGCCTGACGTGGTCAAACCCAGTGCAGTCACAACCTGCAAGCAGAGAGAAAATTCCTGCTGAGCAACAGTGCCTGGGTAAGAAAAAGCTTTTTCTTTTCAAGCTTTCTTTCAATACATGCTAACTACAGCTTTTGCCCACAAATACTTACAATTAAAACCAAGCCATGTTTTGCTCAATGGAAACAAGAGCATTACATCCCACACATGGGAAGACTGGATGCAGTAACTCAGGGAATACCACAGGGTTAGTTTTAACACTCAAGTTAAGCAGGCATGGATTTCTGCCATTAAAAAAAAATTATACAGATATATACACACATTACTTCAAGATATCAAAGAACACAAAATTCTGTGCTACGCATATGAAAAGGAAGTTTCCAGAAAGGAAGCTGGGGGAAGCTTCCCAGACCTAATATAGGGCTAACAAATTTCTAACTAGTCAGCTGATAACAGTTTTATTGACTGTATTTAAAATGACAAGTAGTTTTCTTAAAACTTCACATCTATTTCAAGAACACCAACTATAAATTGTTATCCATCAATACAGCATACAACAGCAACATGATGTTCTGAATATTAACACTTTAAACTCAACTTGTAAAGAAAATTATTAGCATTCAATTCGAAGTAGAATGGAATTCATTTTGCATTGAGCTTTCAAATTCTCCTTGACAACTAAATTCACACTGTACCTGTAAGAAGACATTGCTCATTCCATGTTTGTTTAATTGCCTCACTTTCAGTTAAAACTTACTCATTAAAACACTAAGCAATAACATTTTAGCCTAAGTTTCATTAAAAAAACAGATTTAAGGCACTTAAAGCTTGAAAGACTACTAAGAAGAAACTAATTTTTTTTGCCAACGGATACACTGAACTTAAAAGTACCTTAAAAACATCAGTGACACACAAGCCTATTGGCATGAGAATGTTACAGAATGCTAAATTTTTCAAATCTCAGCTTATTAAATTAGACTCCATAATTCATCACCTCAGCAAGAGGTCAGAATAAGTTTTCAGGTTAAAGAGAGAGGTTTCAACATAGTTTATGCAACTCAACCATCAGCAAATTAATTTGTTATTCCAAAATGTTTAAATTCCCTGGTAAACAAATAACAATGTAGCATCATTCCTCTAGTCTTAAATAAAATCTACCTCATAAACAAACAGAGCTTACTAAAATACCGCACTACTATCCAAGATGTTTTTGATGGAAATATCCATTTTAAGACAATTCAACCTAAAAAAAACGGGGAAAAAAATTCCTAAGAGTTCTACACAGTGAAAATTCATCATTTCAGAGCTGGTGCTAGTATTAAGTTTGTTCAGGTTTCATTTGGCTTGGGATTTTTCTTAAAGACTTTCTTGGACCCCTGTCAGTAATTAGATTTTCCTAAGCAACACTGGAGAATGGCATATTAAGTGTAAGCATAGAAACAAAGTTGTAATTCCCCAAAAATATGAAAAAATACCAAATACTACAATCACCCTTGCTTTAACAATAAATATAAAAGTGGCTCTGTCTAGTCTGTTCAGTTTACACTCATCCTAGTTAAGATGCATAGTTTGGTATTTCCAAACTACTAAATGATGTTATTAAAAGCAATAATTGCTCACTACACATTGACATGTTTTTATTTGAAGTTTCACTAACTTCAGCTGGCAACTGATTTTACAATAAATATAGTTTAAGTGCTATCCTGTACCTCTGTTTGCAATTAAAAGTCACTGCATAAGTTATTTAAGTAGTAGCTACTCTATACACATCTACTGGGGCTCTTCAAAACCTTTATAGCAGCCAACACCTATCTTCAGTCCTGTTAAACAGCAACAATAAATGCACTTAAAGCACAGATCAGATTCAGTTTAGTCCAACCAGAGACTTCCTACATGCCTCTCTCTCCAGTGCAGTCTGCTTTACAGTAATTCCAAGGTTCTGGTTATAAAATGACCCAGTTCACACATTAAATATCTGCTGTGGGATAAAATGCAGACTCATTTCTTTAACACCCTCCTACTTGAGGAGGATGCATCCTGCTCCTAAAGGTCAGCTTACAACACAGCCATGTCAGGTGGCTTGCATGATGGTGATGAAGGAAGATTGGGAATCCTGAACTTTTACGTCCATAAATGCAAAGTTAACTATTAAGCTGCACTACTATACATACAAGTCCTTTTTAATATATACAAGTAATTTTTTTATTTAACTTGGCAAGGGGTGGAGCCAATCCTATCTATGAAAAGCCTCCTCTAATGCTAAAGCAGCAGAAAAAGTCAGACTGGAACAAGGAATTCAAGACAAGAAGCAGCATTACACAGCATACAAATACAACACAAAACATATACATTATGTTTCTTAGATAAATTATTTGATTCTACCAGTAGAACAGCTAAAACCCTATTTTTTATGCCTGCTCTACCTAGCCTAAGGTACTTTCAATAACATTTTATTATACCCATGAACTGGCTAGAATCTCCCTAAAACTGAGCAGCTGTGAGATTTATAAAGCAGAATTCAAGGACCAAGTCTAAGTACTAAAGCTACTCTTCAAAATCCTAAAATATTTTAACCCTCCTTACCTACTGAGATTACTGGATGACCAAAATGATTCATAAACAATTCATCTACATATGGGGGAAGCTTGCTGGTACCCAGCCAAGCACAACTATTCTGTATGAAGAATTAACAAACCTTTTTAATAAGAAAATCTATCTACCACTTTCTGTGTCTTTCCATTGATTTCACAACTGATTTGCAGAGCTTTAATGCTGTACAGTATTCCCTTTGGAACAGCAGAGAAAAAAATTCTGGATTTGGATTCTGGTCCCTTAATCCAAATTAATAATGCCTAAAGCTAAATTGACCCTGCACCAATATTTATGGCCTGCAGTGGTATCATTTACTCCTTTCTCTACTACTGCAGAGGAAAACAGCAACCAAATGCTACCTCAACACTTAATCCAGGTCTGAGCCATCTCATAAGAGGCCCTTGGGAAAAGATGAACCCATAAGACTATCCTGTCATCTGCACTTCTCTGGCACACCACAGCTACAACATCCCACACAGAGATTCCAATCATCACTGTCAGCTCCTTCATGCTCAGCAGGGGTTATTTCTGGGGACAGCACTGTGACCAGAACTTCCAGCTCTCAGACTTCCCTCCACTGACCTTCCATTGGATCAGTCCAAGCTTCTAGTGACACAGCCTGGCATAGGGAAAGCTACAGAGAACATGAGCAGAACATGAGATCTCTGCTCTTTAGAGGTGTCACAAAGGAAGCTTGAAGGCCACAAGATTCTGAAGTCTGGCAAACAAAACACTAAACATTCAAAACACAGTCAGTGAGCACTGAATTTGTTACCAACACAGTTTAGTAGCAAATTAGGGTTGAACTTGTGATTGTTGGCAAAGCAGCCATTCCTGCATTCATCTCAAATGTCAAAGATGTCTGCAAAGGCCAGTGCTGGGGACAAAAAAAAAAAAACAAACAAAAAAACCCAAACAAAAAGCTGAAAACCAAAACCCAAATCATAGAAGAACGGGCTCTGCTGGAATAGGTCATATCTGTAGGAGGAACAGTGGGCAGACAGCTTCTCAGCACTGCTCACGTCCCCTTGTATCAGACTCAAACACTCCCTCAACCCTAAGCCAGCAAAATCTGATCCCCTCAGAAGGAGGAAGTTCATGAGGCAAGTCAAATGCCAAAACCATCACAGAGCACCCTTCATCATTGAGGGAGCTGGGGGTGTTGAGGCTGGAGAAGAGGAGGCTCAGGGGAGACCTCATCACTCTCTCCAACTCCCTGAAAGGAGGTTGGAGCCAGGGGGGGGTTGGTCTCTTTTCCCAGGCAACTCTCAGCAAGACAAGAGGGCACAAGAGGTCTCAAGTTGTGCCAGGGGAGGTTTAGGTTGGATATTAGAAAGAATTTCTTTCTGGAGAGGGTGATCAGACATTGGAATGGGCTGCCCAGGGAAGGGGTGGATTCTCCATCCCTGGAGATATTTCAAAAGAGCCTGGATGTGGCACTCAGTGCCATGGGCTGGGAACCACGGGGGGAGTGGATCAAGGGTTGGACTTGGTGATCTCTGAGGTCCCTTCCAACCCAGCCAATTCTAGGATTCTATGATCCCCAGGTGTCTGGAAAACAAGCTTTAGAAAACCCAATGTCACAACATTTAGAACTATTTCTATGTTACTGTTATTAGCAAAAGAGAATATTACAAGAGGTACTAGCCATTCCTTATACTTTTAGACCTCCCTGGAGACCCTCTACCATCTCAAAAGCTCATTTATTTTTAACAGCAAAAAGCTCATGCACACATTTAGAAGCAGTCAAGGTTGATTTAACTTTTTGCTTTAAAAAACAATCAATCAAACAACAAAACCACAAAAAAAACCCCAATGAAACAACCCATATGGTTTCTGAATTGTGGTATAGACAAAACCTTTGGTCTCCACCAAAACCAGGAAATACAGTAGTATAGAAAATACCTTAAAAAAAAATATGCATAACACATACGTACAAGAGAGAACCATTTTCTAAACATCCTCCAAAAAAAAAAAAAACAAAAAACAAAGACTGGAAAGTTAAGCCAACACAGCCAGAACTACCTTTACTCTAACACTTTTTATTTAGAACACATTAATTTCTGCAAAATTTCTGGGGAAATGGACAATAACTCACTAGCATTGCATAAAGATTTTTTTTTTTAGCTTGTTATTAGCATCTGCCATAAAATACTCCAAACTGGCTGATACAGAAACCCCCACTTGGAAAATTTTAAAATTTCCAACTAGGAATAATACAGGCAGGAAAAAGAAGGCCACATGATACAAGAATTGCAAGAAACTGCATTAAAGGGCTTTAGCATTTCCCACAGCAAACACAGTTTCTAAACATTCTTTGTTTCTACTTCCTGACACAGAAGTGCAAACATCTGAACCAGAGACTTCCTCAGTAAGTTGGGAAGGCAAAAGTAATGAGGGCAGCAGTGTGGAAAGGGGTAGAAAGAAGATCCTCATTTTCACATAAGTGGATTTTATTAAAAAAAATAGTTCAGAATTTCAGTAGTATAAAAATTGTGGAACCAGACTCTTGGTCAAACAGGAATATTTAACACTTGAGAATTTCAAAACGTGGATTTTATACAAAAGTTAGGAGGAGGCTGAACAGGAGGGGTTATAGAAGTGCTTGAAAGTAAAGATAAGCATGCAGCTGAGAAGCAAGGCATTTGATAAGAGAAAAAGAAGGATGTCACTGCCAGCAGAACACATGGTAGCATTCAGAAACATGACCAGAAGAATCTCACCACCATTTCCCAAGATGTGGTTTTGCTATAGATCTCCCAGTTTTTAACTGGTGTAATATTTGACCTGAGAAGACAACTCTCCCCTGCAGCATCTCCTCTCCCTCTCAGGGAAGATGTTCCTACATACTCTACATTCTTGTCTTAACACCAAAAAATTGAATTAGGCACAGCCTGTGTGATGCTAGGGCATTTTATTCCTCATAAGGGGAATCTGAACAGAGCAGAGATATTTTATAGAAGCCACTATCCCTGAGCTTTCCTCTTCATCAACCATTTTGCACAGACAAACTTTAGCTCTGGTAAACCCAATCTGATGGGAAAACTTAAAACTTAGGTATTTCAGAACAGGACCTCCTTCTCACCCTCAACTAAGTCAGAAAGTGATGTCTTCAGCAAAGTCACTAGTTGTATCTCTTTTTAGAACAAACTAGACATACTGTGTTTGAAAAGAGTTAAGAAAATGGACTTTTTGTAAAGCTAAACGTAGTAATAAAAAGCAGTGGTCTCTTTCTACACATAAAAGCACTAATGGAAACTAATGATAGATCCAGAACAAAGGTTTTGGGTTTGCAGAGGATGTCCTTGCCAGGACGAAGAAAATGCACTTCAGAAAACTTGGAGAGAAAAAAAAAAAAAAAGAAAAAGAAAAAGAAAGTTATACCTCAGGTTCAAAAAGTTTAGAGTTAACTGTACCTGGATCAACATGGCTGGATACAACTATACTGATGTTAGCAATCACTTTTAATTAACTGAGCAACCTTTCTGAAGGAAACTTCCTGGGCACTTCATATTTGAAACAACTGGTCTACTCCAAGGATACTTCCAGTACCAGATTAGAAAAAAATAATTAAAAAAAGAAGCAACACAAGCCATTCACATAGCATACAAACAAGATGAAGTAATAAGATTATTAAAGCCTTACAGTAAAGCAAGTATTATGAGGTACAATGCAAGCAGACAGGGAGCTCTACAGAAGCAGCAGCACTTTTACACTTATTTGCCATTCTGTGGTTTCTTTCCAAGTCATTCCCCTCCACTGTGGAATATAACAGTGAAAAGCATTTGGAAACAGAGGTTATGTGAAGGATTATTCTGATAGAAGTATTAAAAAAAAAAATTAATTTCTAGTTTTGAAACAAACATGACCTATTTTTACACTAAGTCTCCGAAGTAACAAAAATATCTCACTGGCTAGCATCTAAGGTATTAACCAATACATATCCTCTCAGACAAAAAAGTTATTAAAACACTTCCAACTCAACATGAAAGAAGGAGCCCAAATTTATTTCAGAAGGAAGCCAAAAGTCCTTTTGAGAGTCCTTTACAACTACAAGCGTAGGTGCTACTAGCTGTAACAACTAAAAATGTTCTGTGGATTATTATAGAAACACAAAAATACTGCATGATTAGAACGAAAGAGCTATCTGCATTTTATTAGAATGCCAATACATTAACAACTGTTCTTCAGAAAAGGTTTCTCTTCTTTATAGGACTTAATATCCAAGTTTAACAGCAAGTGACAGCTGTCCCCTGCTTACCAGCTGTTCCACTCCAGGTACATCCTTTTGGTTACTGGAAATCGGACTATCCATACCTCCCAATCAACAAAAGGAACAAATCCTACTGAACCCAAGCTAAACATCTCAACAGCATTCATAATATACTTGTCTACTAAGGTCAAGAAGCCTAAAAAAGAAAGGAAAATATTTTCATGGGGCAGTTTTATCATGCTGTCCGTTTAACCAGTAAGAACATGTGCAACCATTAAGCAAGTTCAGTAGAGCAGCTTAAAACAGTTTCACATGCCAGCACAAATAACAGTTTGCTAACAGAGCAAACAATAGCCAGAGCTGGCTGATTAAGCAGCATGTGTATGTCAAAAACTATTTTTTTTTGCAGTTCCTGAACCTGAACGTGTTTACCGTACTTGCATCAAGGTTGTTCAAATGTCTAACACAAAGTAGAAAGAAGAAAAAAAAAAAACCAACCCAAGACTAATTAGCTGTCTAGTAGCACAAAAGGCAGCTTGTTCCCTGTGAATTCTTCACAGAACTAACATGTTTGCTTTGGTTTGAGTCTCAATATAATTACAAACTCTGTTTTAAAACAGCAGACCTTACTTGGAAGGCCTGCATGGGGTATTTAGTCGCCCTTAGTAAGGGGAAAGAAACAAGTTCAGGCTTCTGAATGCCTTTTATGAACTCAAACCCTTAGAAACACAAATCCTTTGACATACTATTTATTACCTTGGTCACTCTTTGAATCTACTCCATTCCATAAACACAGTGCCACAGAAACATAAATAAGCAAAAAGCTTCAGCTACAGAAACAGTAACACTGAAGACTGAAAGTTTTTTTTCCCCAAGTTACACACATATAGCTGAAATTCAAAACTGACTGATGTCAGCTCTTAGTTCCATACACAGTATTGTGGAGGAGGAAGGGTGGAAAAGGGAGGAGGAATAGGGGGGAGGCCCACGCAGGAATGAGGAACAGGAAAAATGCAATCCACTTTATCAGAGCCAGTCCCTAAGCTTTATATACATAGTTTGTAGAAGTCATAGGCAGAAGAAAAAAGAAAACCTTCTACTACTTTTCTGACCAAGCATATTACACTATTAAGGCTAGAGCTTATCCTCTAAGCTAGAGTTTAAAGAGTTCTCTTACAAACTACTGACAAGCGTAATTTGATACACAAAAGGCTAGGCTGGTAATTTAATTCAACTTTAAAGTAAGACATTAAACTCGGTATTCACTGCAGGGTTCATCTCCCCACGTCTTTAAGACTGTCATGAAAGCCAACTGCTCAGCCAGGTAAATAACGCATGCATGATAAACTGCTCAGCCTTCCCTTTCCAAAAGTATTCTCCAAGCACTTGTACGAACAACTGCACCTTCAGTGCTTTGGAGGGGGGGTTGGTGAGGCTGCCGCTTTCCCCTCTGTGCCGCAGCAAACGCCTTCACTCCCTACGTGCAGGAGAACACCTCCCCCGGAGCAGCCACAGGACCCACCGGGACCACTGCTGCCCTCCGGCCGCCCAGGCTGCGGCTTCCCCAGCCCGGCACGCACACACACAGACACCCCCCGGACAGCAACCACCATCCCCCGGCCGGGGCTCCCACGAAGGGGGGAGTTGAGCGAATACCCCCGGGAAAATCCTCCCGACCGCCTCCCCCTCCCAGGAAGCCCCCGCCTGCTCCCCTCCGACGTGGCTGACCCAGCAGCCCGGCGCTCCCCTGCGGCAGGGAGGAAGGGCAGACTACGGGGGAGGGGGGGGACAAGGCCGGCGCTGCCAAGCCATAGGCGAGGCTGCTCCCCGCCTAGCGGATCGCTTCGCCGCTGCCTCCCCCGCCAGACGGGTCCCTCGGCGGCCAAGCGAGCCCAGAGGCCGGCCAGGGGCGGAGGTCACCCCGCCGGCACCGGGGCCGCCCTCCCCCCTTCCCGGGCCGGTGGGAGCCGAAGACCGCTCACCCTCCCCCCTCACCCACCCCGCACTCACAGGATGCCGGAGCAGGAGGTGCAGACGAAGCTGCCCACCGTCATGTCGGTGTAGGTGGGGCCGCGCTGGTCGCAGTCGAAGCACTTGCGGTTGGGCGGGAGGCTGCTCATCTCCCTCAGCAGCTTCAGGTGCTTCTCCTCCTGCTTCCGCTTGGCGCTCGCGGCCATGGCCCCGCCGGCGAGGGGACGGCCCGGCACGGCGCCGGGCCCCGCTCACACCCCGACGGCGGCCGCGCTCCGGGGCCCGGCGGGCGGGAGAGAGGAGCGGGGCGGACGGGGAGGAGGGAAGGGGAGGAAGGGGCGGGGAGGGTGACCGGCGCCGGACGAGCGGCCGGGGCGGGAGCGCAGTCGCCGGTCGCGCCGGCCCGGCGGCACCGCGAGAGAGTCCGCGAGTTAAGGCAGGGCGTGAGGGGAGTGGGCGGGCCGCGGAGCGGAGGAGCCCGGCGGCGGCAGCGGCAGCAGGGCCCGGGGCGGCTGAATGACGAGCCCGGGCGGAATCTGCGCGACACCTTTATGAGATCAGACAAGGAGATGGCGGCGGAGCCCAACGCGCTCGCTAGCGGCAGCGCCCCCTGCCGCGCGGGAGGACGCACTACCCTCCCGCCGCCACCCTGGCCCGGGGGAGGCGGTGCCGCGGGGGCAGTGCCACCTGCCGGGACCCCCCCGCCCTCTCCCCTCCCCTCAGCTGCGGGGAGCGGGGCGTGAGAGTCCCGTAGAGAATCCCGATAGAAAAACCTCAAATGTTCGTTTCGGGAAAGGGCCGCCCCCAAGCCGTGTGCGGGGCTGGGCCCCTCCAGAGACGCCCCCGCAGCCCCCGCCGGCTCTGGGGTGGGCGCGCGCAGCGGCCGTTGGGCGCCCTCAGGCGCGGTCTCCAGGCAACCGTCGGTCCCGCTCGGTGCGGACCCAGTCCCGTGGGTGCCGGCCCAGTCCCGTGGGTGCGGGCAGCAACCCCCAGCCCGAGCCCTGCCCCCCCACACACTCCCTGAGTATCACTGGGAGCCGATCCCCTCTCCCCAAAGTCCGGGAATTCAGGCGCAGGAGCTGGCGAGGGGTCCCGGGGTCTGAGGAGCTGCAGCAGGGCTTGGTGAGGGCTGTCTGTGGGATCCGCACGAGGCAGCGGGAGGTGTGAGGGCGACTTGAGTCGTTTTGGTTAAGGAAATGAGGAGTGCGGTTTCCCCTCGGGATTCTGGCTCTTGGTGCCCGGGACGGTTTCCTCAGCAAAGGAAAGAAAACGGAGCCAGGAGTCACGTACATCTGCTGATATCCTTGAGGAACCCTCGGCTCTGGCTTGGACTCAAATCAGCTGCTGATCTGCAAAATAACGTGTTTGTTCCTTACCAAAGCGCCTGAAGGAATATTTTTTTCGACAGAGCACAAAATGTTTTTTAAAGAAGTTTCATTGTGCTTAATGATTCGGTGATTTAATTTGCAAAACTGCCTGGCAACTATGTGAGATTAAAATCTTTTCAGGTCTAATGATTCCCACTGCCGTGTGTATAGGGTCAAGGTTTGTACCTCTGATGGCAATACGTATGTTAGCACTAACTTGTGCAGGGGCAAGATCTGATCCACCATATTTTCCTCATAGTTTTAGTTAAAAAACACCTAGGACTAGATGTTCAGCATCAGTAATTTGGCATTCCTCCTCTGATTAGTCTGGATATGCTTTTTTATGTGAGCTGATCAACGAGTCCTAAGTTTTAAACCCAAAATACAGTGCACTGATCTCAATTTATTCTAATATGGCTGGCAGGAGCTTTTCATAGTGAAAAATAAAAATCAGGAAATCATTAAATAATCACAACTGCTTAAACAGCATTCTTAAAAGTAAACATTAAATGTTTCCACTCTTAAAAGGGCCAAATTCTCACTGCTTCCTCTATTTTTTCACCTCTCTCTGAAATGCTGATATCCTTGTTTTTCAGAAGCTGTAATTTTTTTTCTGCTTTGTACAAAACATGCTGAGGCTGGAGATTTGCCAGCGACCTAAACAGCCAAAAGCAGATGGCCTAAAGTTGGGGCAGGAAAAAGTTTAAAGGTTAAAAAACATTTTTTTTTTTTTTTCCCCAGAAAATACTTCAGAGAGCAACAATTGGCCACAACACGTGCTGTGGTGGAGAGTTGCTACATACAGCTGTGTTTTGTTTCAGCAAAGAGTCAAAAGTGCTTGGCAGCTGAAGTGAGAACACCCAACTTCAATTGCTGGTGTCACAAACGTACTTGATGGAATAGTTATTAATAAAAATAACACCATTGTGCTTGCAGCTGTCAGTGTCATGAAAATGTGGAACTGAGCCCCCAGGGAAGATGCTGATGCTGCCTAGGTCAGCCATGCAGTTCAGCACCAGTCTTATGGATTTCATATTAGACTGGATCAGGTTCTAATTGGCTTAATGAAGGAACAGTTCTGATGTTATTCATGGTCAGCACCAAAGATGATCTTATGCCAGTAGATAAATGTCCTTGACTAACATTAATTTGGTTTAGAAATTATCTTTTAAAATACCAAACTTCTCCATTCTATATTTTATAATATATATAAATATATATAAATACATATATAAATATATACAAATATATATTATATAGTGTATATATAATATATTTTTATAATATATATTTTTAATATTTTTTAATAATATGGGTTATTTTTTACCCCAGGAAACTGCATAATGAGACTTCAGGGGGTGTTGCAGATACACCCTTTCCAAACACACATAAAATCCATGGGACTTGGACTCTTCTGGAGACTGTGAGCACAAAAATCTTCAAAATCTTCAAATCTGCTTCGAATCTCTCGTTCCTCCAGTCAAGCACCTCTCTCTCACCACTTCGTTTTCCATCCAACCAGGTGCTTGAGTGATACAACAGCCTGTGTGGAAGTATTTGTTACCCTGGTGACACTGTAGCTCTGAGAAGTGGATACATGAATTTCCAGACCTGATTCACCTCCCCACCAGTGAATCAGCAGAGGTGCTGCTCTTCCACTCCCTCCTATTTTTGCTCTTCCACTCCCTCCTATTTTTTGCTAGCATTCATTTCCTCAAAGCAGATGGCTTGTGTGTTCTAATTTGCTAAGGAAAAAAAAAATCCACAAGTAATGCACACGAATAAACCCTCTACTCTTCAGTTTCATGCTTTGGTTTTCTTTTTCCTGCTACATTTTTAAGGTTTTCTAGCCTAAAATCTGAATTTCCTTTCCTACATTTCTCTGTCCAAATGTGTTCTACCTTGTTTCCTCCTAATGACCAGATTTAGTTGGAAATATACTGACCTGCTGTTTATTCCAAACGTGCTTAATCCCTGCTGCACCTGCTTTTGGCATGGAAATTAATTTCTTAACGAGAGGTAAAATAATGATTTCTTATCCTCACAACATTTCTCTGTACACAAAAAATAGAACTTAAAAATTAGCCTAGTCATGGGTAGTAATGTCTGAAAGATGTTGCTTCAGTAAGCCCTTAAATATGGGCTAATAGGGTATAAATGATAATATTCAGGCACATGATCTGGGGTATTTATTGTCAGGACCAAAAGAAATGAGTCTAAGAATGTACATTTGGGAAAAGAATAAGACATTCTCCGTTTGTCACTAGGATTCAGGTCAATAATATCCATTTTAAAGCAATTAACCCAGCAGGCTAAGTGACATGAAAATTCTCATGCTGAAAGACTAATGGGCTATTAAATCCATCTTGCTTCACTACTGATGGGCATGCAGAATTAATCCTGGGATTAGGTATCTCAAATCTGTGGCAAACTGCTACCTCAATATTGGTAAATGAAAGGCTTTCTGAAAAGGCTAAGAAAGAATATGGCAAGTGCACCTGGCTGGCAGAAATATTTACTGATGTGCTTTATCAAAAATCAGTGAAGGGAGCATAAATCAGTGTGTCTGAGCCTGACCTTATTTGAGCAGCAGAACTAAGAGTTCAAAACAAGAGAAAGTCACAGTCATGTTTATAGAAATCATTATTGGTTGTTGACAGTTTTTGAAAACTAGGAAATTTCACTGCAAGAAACGGTCAGACAAATATGAT